>NC_066890.1:61489527-61668684 GCF_022985175.1 Labeo rohita | reverse complement strand
TAGAATGAGATGATTTTTGCTGAGCTCATTTTGAAAGGGAAAAGGGGTGTTGTTTTACAAAACCATTGAGAATTTTTAATCAAGGTATATTAGAGACTTTTCATTAAGACCCTAAAGAATCATATCAACTTGTGGAAAATGGGCATCCGATGACCCCTTTAAGTGTTCTGGATCCAGACTGGAGCTTATGAATTCCTAGTTACCACGGGAAGTCAATGCCATGGCAGAAACAAAATACATAGAGGCACATAATTAGCACAGCTGCTGTTCAAACTAAGAAAAGAAAGATTTGTTAAACCAGAGCTAAAAGATTAATAATGAACATTTGTTGAGTTAAAACTGCAGGAAAAGTTTATGAGATGCTTTATTTGAATGCTTGGCTAAAAAGATGTGTCTTTAATGTAGATTTAAACAGAGAGAGTGTGTCTGAACCCCGAACGTTATCAGGAAGGCTGTTCCAGAGTTTGGGTGCCAAATGTGAAAAAGCTCTACCTCCTTTAGTGGACTTTGCTATCCTAGGTACTACCAACAGTCCAGAGTTTTGTGACCTTAGGGAGCGTTAAGTGCCTTATAGGTAAGAAGTAATATTTTATAGCTGATGCGAAATCTAATAGGTAGCCAGTGCAGAGACTTTAAAATTGGGGTAATATGATCATATTTTCTTGACCTGGTAAGGACTCTAGCAGCTGCATTTTGGACAACCTGTAGCTTGTTTATTGAAGATGCAGCACAACCACCTAGTAGTGCATTACAATAGTCCAGTCTAGAGGTCAAGAATGCATGAACTAGCTTTTCTGCATCAGAAACAGGTAACATATTTTGCAGCTTGGGAATGTTTCTAAGATGGAAGAATGCTGTTTTTGTAACATGAGAAATATGATTTTCAAAAGACAAGTTGCTATCTAATATAACACCCAGGCTTTTGACTGTAGTGGAAGTAACAGTACATCCGTCTAGTTGTGATTGAGAAATCGTCCATCTGTTCCCAGTTCCTAAGTGCGTTTGATTAGCCACATCCTGACTGTATTAATCTAACTATTTAATGCATATCGGAGTATTCTTATGTTCTGCTTTAAATATGATATACAGCGGGGAAAATAAGTATTTGACACATCAGCATTTTTATCAGTAAGGGGATTTCTAAGCGGGCTATTGACACAAAATTTTCATCAGATGTAGCCATCAAGCCAAATATTGAATTCATACAAAGAAATCAGAACATTTAAGTATACAAGTTGAGTCATGATAAATAAAGTGAAATGACACAGGGAATAAGTATTGAACACACTTTATTTAATACTTTGTAGAAAAGCCTTTGTTGCGGATTACAGCTTCTAGACGCCTCTTGTATGGAGAGACCAGTCGTCTGCATTGCTCAGGAGTGATTCTGGCCCATTCTTCCACACAAACGGTCTTTAAATCTTGAAGGTTCTTTGGGCCTCTTTTATGAACTTTGATCTTCAGTTCTCTCCATAGATTGTCTATGGGATTTAGGTCAGGTGATTGACTGGGCCATTCAAGCAACTTGATTTGCTTTCTTTGAAACCACTTCATTGTTTCCTTGGCCTTGTGTTTGGGATCACTGTCTTGCTGAAATGTCCACCCTCTTTTCATTTTCAGCTTTCTGGTAGATGGCAGCAGATTTTTATCCAGAATGTCCCGGTACATTTCTCCATTCATCCTGCCTTCAATAATATGAAGTCTGCCAGTACCCCTTGCTGAAAAGCAGCCCCAAACCATGATGCTTCCACCCCCAAACTTGACTGTTGGTATGGTGTTCTTGTGGTGGTGGGCAGTGCCATTTCTTCTCCAAATGCTGTTTCGCAATTTTAACCGAGCCTCAACATGCTTTTTGCTCAGCAATGGAGTCTTGCGTGGTGAGTGTGCATGGATGCCATGGCGGTTCAGTGCATTGCTTATAGTTTTCTTTGAAACAACAGTACCTGCTGATGCAAGGTCTTCCTGAAGTTCTGCCCGAGTGGTTCTTGGCTCTTGGAGAACTCTCCCGATTATTCTTTGGACTCCTCGGACAGGGATCTTACGTGGAGCACCTGATCGTGGCCGGTTTATGGTGAACTGATGCTTTTTCCATTTCCGGATAATGGCCCCCACAGTGCTCACAGGAACATTCAGCATTCTGGAAATGCGCCTATAACCATTCTCATCAGAATGCTTTTCAACAATAAGATTACGAAGATCTTGGGAGAGTTCTTTGCTTTTACCCATCATGAAGTCTTTCCTGTGTGCCTCCTGAGTAATTAGAAGCCTTTATAGGTCATCAATTAGGACTAAAGCAGCTGATATCAATTAGTACTGATAGGGGGCAGGGTTTCTCTCTAAATACTGACAGATTCAGGTGATCTCCTGGCTTTCTATGCCATTTTGCACCTTGTTATCTTCATGTGTTCAATACTTATGTCCTGTGTCATTTCACTTTATTTATCATGACTCAACTTGTATACTTAAATGTTCTGATTTCTTTGTATGAATTCAATATTTGGCTTGATGGCTACATCTGATGAAAATTTTGTGTCAATAGCCTGCTTAGAAATCCCCTTACTGATAAAAATGCTGATGTGTCAAATACTTATTTTCCCCGCTGTATGTATATATATATATATATATATATATATATATGTATGTGTGTGTGTGTGTGTGTGTGTGTGTGTTACGGTCACCAACTGGAGTGCCTATGAACTTCACTAGAGGACTCTGAATTTGCTTTGTGTTCGCTCAACCTACCATGTTTCACCCTTGTCTGTGTGTCATGTTCTAATTGGTTCCTCTGTTCCATGTGTCTGTTTCCCATTGCTTGGTTTTGTCATGTGTCCCCTTTTGTTTAGTATATAAGTCACCTCCTCACTCCTCTGTTTTGCTGATTGTTGTTAGCCTGTAGCGTGTTCAGTGTTTAGCCTTTAGCGTTTCCATTGTTCCTTGTTCTTGTTTAGTTTCTAGCCTTGCCTTCATGTTTTTGATCCTAGACTGTTTCTGTGTTTTTAAACCTTGTTGCCTGCCTTGACCATTTTGCCTGTTTATCTGATTACTCTCTGGATTGCCTTGTTTGCTCCTGTTTGCCGCCTGTGACCCTGCCTGTCCTGACTATGTCTTTCAATAAAGCTCGCATTTGGATCCACAGCTCAGTTGTCCAGACCCACTCCATTACAATATGCTTGATGTGTCTTCAATATTTTTTTTCTTTTCTGTTTATTTATTTGTGTTATTGCTTTTAATTTGTTCCTATTTACTGACTGTTCAGATGTCTTTAATAATGTTTGAACATTGTTAGGGTAGATGTTTTTGCTGTTGTATTAAAATTAGAATCGAAAATTGTAATATTTAATTGGGATGTAATTTTGGTGTCAAACAAACTTTTTAATTATAATACAATGTAACACGGTTTAAAAAGCATCGGCACGTTTGCTTCGACTGTTTCAGTGTTTCATGAGGCCTCGCTCTGCCCACCAATACAACTTACACTTGATGCACGTACATAGTCCACATAACCACAAAAAAAAAAAAAAAAAAAAAAAAACGCCATGGCTATCACTGTTCTCTAGGCCTCAACTCTACTTCAAATGGCGCCCCTGGTCATATATGTGTGTTGCGACTGTGAGTCATATTGATTGCTGTATTGAGTTGTGTTATCCTACCTGTGAGGTTCTGATGTGTCTCTACTGCCACCTAGTGACCATAAAAAAAACATTACCACACTGAATATTACCACAGGACTGATTGAACTGATCATTCTTAAGATATGAAAGATTGAACTGCAAAATGTCACCTTCACTTTTACTTTCACTTTCAATAATACATAAAGTTATCAAACCATTTAATAAGTGCTTGTTTCACTGTTCATATTTCTTCTGAACATAATCTACTGAGGGGGACCACATGAAAGAGTCTGGGCATCTTCTTGCTCTCCTGCTTTTATAAACATCCTGTCCTACTACTTCTGAACCTCACAGTCTGCTTTCACCTCTACACAGAACAGTGAAATAAAGTACCAAATACATCAAAACTAATATTTGAAAAACAATTAAATAAAAGTCACAGGACAAAGGTGAAACTCTGAACATCAGAAACAGGACCACATATGCTTGATTGGAGGATATAAAAATTCATCTGATTTTCATGCATATCTAAAACAATAGACCTTTTTGTATTAAGTGACTTCATGTGGCTGACTTCCTATGCTGTTGTGATAACGCATGGGAAAGTGGGTTGACAAACTCAGGGAGAGTTTGTCAACCCACTTTCCCATGCGTTATCACAAATGTGCTAAGAATGATGGGATACAACTTTTCTGACACTAGCTTTGAGAATATGTTGCTCTCATATAAAACATTAGATTAAAAAAAATATATTTATGTTTTCTATGTGTATAAATTATATGTGAATATTGAATTTTGTTTTTTTTATTTATTTATTTATTTTTTTTTGAATTTCACTCTTTTCACTACAGCTTCTCGTCTATTTTAAGCCGCGATTTTTGGCATCTGAAATGATCACGTCAGACACAACGGATCCGGATAACACACGACGCCCACTCAAGCAATGCTGTTTCATTCATTCGAAGTTCCGATGCCAACTTGAGAGAAAGATGGGGACAAAGAAGTGTCTTGTTAGTTTGCTCGCCTTTTCTACATTCCTCGTGTATGGTAAGGCATTTATTTGTCTATTTCTCTTCAGGTCTACGATTTTTCTTTTTTAAAAGGAGTAGTTAGTCTAAATTTGCGTTTCAAGTAAAAAAAATAAATAAATAAATAAAAATTATAATAATACAAAAAAAATAAATAAATAATAAAAGGACAAAGAAAAGAAGCAAGAAAAGAAACAGGGCAGAGTGGGAACTTGCAACACTTTGTGCATTTCCTTTCCAGTTTCTCAAAGGCAAGGTAGACTCCAGGTTGAGGATAAAAGTGTCTCTTAGCTACGCACATCACACCCGTCTTTTAGGCAAGTACCAGATTTATTACGACAGAAATGGTGTTTAACATGATCATCAAAAACAATTGTAAGTTAATATAACAGCAAATATACAGATAGCGAGCAAGACTTTAATCATAATATGACTTCGGTCTAGCACGCGTTTAGGCACTCTCGCGAGGACTGGGGTTGGCTGGTGTAATGAATCTTATGTAATTCAGAAAAAAACTTGCCCATTGCATTCATAAACTCAACGGGATCGTGTGTCACTGGTTATAATGCGCAACGCTGTAAAAATGATGAAACGTGGGCATATTAATTTAATGCCGGTGTTGTGTCATAGTCTGTTCCCTTCTTATACTGGGAGGTTCTAACATTTATCAGAATATGAATGGCGTTGGCCATTGTGCTGAAGCCTATGTGTATGAAATACGAATTCAAATAAATATAAACGTAATTCTCTCTCTTACAAGTATGTGTTTCTGTGTTGTGTGAGGGTGTCCATTCCATTCCTCAGCAGAGACATAAACTGAACAAGACAGTAAGAACTGCTGAAAAAAATATTGGTGCTAAGTTTCCGTGTCTCTAGGACACCTATATTGAACGCTGCACGTGGAAAACAAATGACATTATAAAGGACTCCACTCATTTCTCTCATGGCATGTTCACACTCCAGCTGGTAAAAGATACAGATGTATCAAATAAAGCAGGGGTTCTCAACCTTTTGCAAGCTGGGCCCCCCCAAAGCTGGTTCATTGCAGTTTTATATCGTTTTATATCAGTGATGCGCGGGTCAATGTATAAAAGAACCTGACCAGTTTTTTTGTTTACTTTATTTATTCGGACCGCAAAAAAAGAAAAAGAAATTATTTAGCTATTTATTCTGAATTTTTTTTTAATTAATTAATATTAATTGGTATTATGCAAATTACACATGTTTTAAATCCAAGCCATGTGAATTAAATTAAATTAAGTTAAACAAATGCATATTTTCCCTGGCATCAAAAGGAGTTTACAGTCATGACTCATGTAATTCAGAACAGTTTATTTTAGTCAGCGGAATGGGGAAATGGCTGATTGTCGGGTGTGAACTGGCAGCAGATTGTTCTTGTTGAGTCAGCTCTTTGCCAGTAATGGTTGCCAGATTTGGCTACAGCTTTAAACAGTTTCTGGCCCGACTCTGGATTTTTTTCGGAACATTTAGCTGCATCCAGCCATAGTCTGACCTCAAATGGACTTTGCTTGGAATTTGAAAATGTTCCCTTCATCTAAATTATATTTGACGCTTTCTGACTGTGTGTGGTTTTTATACACCCTGAAAATAGAATGGTATCTGGCTGTAACAGAGCTAAAATATTTTTTCACCAGGTCTCACCTTTTAGTACTATTTTCAGGAATATTAAATCAACTCATATATGCTAAATAATTTTAATACAAACTTGGGAAAGCCAAATGCACTTCAAAACCTAGTTTTAAACTTCAGGAATCACTTCTTCTTCTTATTTTTTCTTCTTCTTCTAGCTATAATTCTTCTTATTTTCTGACCGCAAATTTTTTGGACACTAACTCCTCCTAGACCGTTCAAGTTACATACTCCAAAATCGGGTCAAATCTTCATACTGTTCTGACTTAGTGTGCTATATCTTTTCAGACTGGTTTAAACAACGGTTTTCTTAAAAATTAATATTAAAAATCATAAAAATCCCATAGACTTTCATTGACCAAAAGTCCATGTCTGTTTGAACTATGTTTAATGTAAACTGCTAGAAGCCATTGATACTCAATATCTTTAAATCTATGTTTTGGATAACTAATAACGGGTTATCTATCTATCTATCTATCTATCTATCTATCCGCGCATCTAACTGATCTATCTGTCTATCTATCTATTTATCTATCTATCTATCTATCTATCTATATATCTATCTTCAAACCTTATCTATCTATCTATATATCTATCTTCAAAATCTATCTATCTATCTTTCTATCTATTTGAAACCTTTATCTATCTATCTATATATCTATCTTCAAACCTTATCTATCATCTATCTATCTATCTATCTATCTATCTATCCATCTTCAAACCTTATCTATCTATCTATATATGAAATCTGACAAACCTTTTCTATCTATCTATCTATCTTCAAAAAGTTAATAATCTATCTATCTATCTATCTATCTATCTATCTATCTATCTATCTGTCTGTCTATCATTTAACCATTACTATCTATCTATTTATCTATCTATGGCAAGCAAAAGAATCATGAATTATTTTTTTTTTTTTAATCATGCTAGAAACATCCCAGCGACTAGCCTAATCATGCTAGAAACATGCTAGTGACTTTGCTAGTCACCTAGAAACCACTGAAATAAAGGATTAATCAGGCTAGAAATACACAGCTCTTTGTTAATCAGACTGCTTAATTTAAGAAAGTGAAATCATGCCAGAAAAGACAGCAACTTTTTAATTTACTTTATTTATAACAACTTCTTATTCATTAGCTATTTATTCTGTAGCATTTTTTTAATTAATTAATATTAAATATATTATGCAAATTACACATGTTTTAAATCCAAGCCATGTGAAATCAAATTAGTTAAACAAATGCATATTTTGATAATCATGTTAGAAACATTTACAGTCATGACTAATGTAATTTAGAAACAGTTTCAACATGTAATCATGGAATGGGGCACGTTAGCAACCTGAGTAATCATGTGTAAACTGGCAGCAGCTTGCCAGAATCATGTCAGAAACATGCCAGTAATGGTTGCTAATTTGGCTAGGAAACATGCTAATAACTGGCCCTAATCATACTAGAAACACATTTAGCTGCATCAGTCTAGTCTATCAATTTATCTATCTTGGAATTTGACAACTGAATTCAAACTTTAAATTTTTTAAAACTTCATAAACTGTGTGTGGTTTTTTTAAACTTTTTAAAATTTCAATGGTATCTGGCTGTAACAATTTTCAAAATTTTTAAAACCAGGTCTCACTTTTTCAGGCCAACTTAAAGTTTGTCTGGAAAAACTTTTTTATCTAGTTTAAAAACTGATACCTCAACTTGATATGATTTTAAATATTAAATATTTACGTAAAATACATACGAATTATCATGAGATCACGTTGCTACAGCAGATGTTTTTAGTTTAGAATTGTAGTGTATGTTTTCCAACTGAACTAAATGATTTCTATAAAAATGCTAGCCTAAATGTCAGTGAAGGCAGTGCAGCGGTGGTCAAGTAATGTAATCAGTGTAACACCAACTACCCCAGGTGAAAAAAAAAAAAATGTGCAGTTCCATGATGTAAAGTGCTCTATTTTCCACAGACTAATTTTGTACTTGATATACTAAAAAAAATATTCTTTAGTAAGATAATCTTAAGAACATCTATAGTGTATTCAGCTGTGCTATTTTGAGACACTATGAACAGGCCCCATAAACTAAATGTGCTTTTAACACACTATCTCTTTATTAAAATAATGTATGTAGTTACCTCTATAGATGCAATCTCATCCATATCACTGTAAAATATACCATTCAGTGTAGAATTGAAATGGCCTGTTAAATTTAAATGGATCAATTTTATGGTCTGGACAAAAACTTTAATGAGAAGCTGAAGTGCAGGGTGGTGTCATCAAAATCATTGATCCACATTGGTGAAAGTTTTGAGGCTGTAAGTTTTGAATCATTTTATCTTGTAAATAGGGCTGTATAGCTATCCATTATTTTAGTAATCGAGTATATGGATTATTGAATCAATTAATCGAGTAATCGGATAAGTTACACTTACAGTTACAAATGCATAAATAATGTTTTTTATTTTAAACAAAACATTGAATACTGACATTTACATGTATTTTTAAAATGAAGATACTTTAAATGTGAAATCAAAACCGCCAGTAGGTGCCAGTAAGTCATTGTTAAGTAAGTGAGTCATTGCGATTGAACTGACCCAGCAATAGCCGTCAGTTCATCGTCTCGGTTAACTATAGACCCGATATAGGCCGGCTATGTGTGACCCCCTTCTAGCCCAAAAACCTTGAATTTGGATACATGTCATTTTTTTGGCAAAATAACTTGTGAGATGTGTGATAATCCATCACGTAAGCAAAGTGAACAGCGTTTACAATGTGTTTGATTTCATTTCTTTGACATGTTTTATTCGTAGCCTGTTTGTAGCCGAGATTTATCTCGTAGTCAGACCGGATATTTGTAGCCCACTCATGGATCGCGGAACGTACCAAAAGAAGGGGGGTGTATAATATTAATATGTAAGATTATACATTTTACATGCTAGTCTACATTTTAATATTAAAAACAATGTTAATTTTAATAGTATAGTTATTAGTTATAATTATTTTGTTAACATTATAAATGAAATCAGCGCAGCTGGAAGAGATCCGCGTTCAAGCGCTATAGGCTGAAGTTTCAAAAGGCTGAAACTTGCCACAAAGCACTGGCAAAAGTAATTACAATGTCGGGGGAAATAGTACGGAGATATTTCAATTATTTCTTAATAAACCAGTGTTTTCTGAGTCAGTGTCGCAAAGATGAAGTTATCTTCTCTTTGGATGCGCCTTTAGAGAAATGCCTCTTTACAGATTACATATTGAAAGAATTTTTTGTTTTTGTGAAAGAGTATTTGATTTATTTCGTTAAGTAATCGTTTCAAGCTTTCTATAGATATGTGTATCATGTCTGTGAGGTATATATTTGCTGAGTTTCGGTTCCTTTGTGTGAAGCGCTCCTGTTGAGTCATTAGAAAGTGCTTCATGTTTGTTTTCTTTATTTAGTTAAAGCACCGTTTGCAACGTTTTGTTGATATTGTGAGTGCACACAAGTAAAAGTAGACCTTTAACAGTTCTGAATGATGTATTACTTTTACCTTTATGAGCAAAAATGACAGAACATTTTAAATTGTTTCCACTGAAAAAACGATTGGATATGCGCTTAATAGCACACATTTATCTAAGTTTAACGTTGAAACTAACATTGTTTTATACTGTTTATACTCCTTTAGGCATATATCTATAGATTTTATTTTAGGCAAGTCGTGATAATTTGAGAAGGCAAAATTTATCAAACAGACTGTCTGCTTGATCAATGTTTTAGATCAGTCTTCCACTGGTGGCTTGGTCGTTACTTTAAAAAACAAAAACTAACAGAAAATTTAATGAACAAAAATGCTCCAAACGGTTTTCTAAATTAACTTAACAAAAGAATGAAACGAAATAAAATCACTTTGCCATTACATACAAAACCGAATTATGTCAATAGATGAAACAGTAGCTAGTATAAGCTGTTTTGGGAGAAGAGGGGGGGAAAGATGGGCTCAGGTCGGACTCGGGCCGATAATTCTGATAAGCTGTCGGACTAGGGCCGGGCTAGGGCATATATACGAGGCCCGTGCAGGGCTTTAATAAACATTTATACCAATACTTTGGTTATTATTTAATGTTTGCAACACAGAAATGTAATCTATACCGTGTATTCTGCTCGTGAAGCTTGTTCAAACATAAAGCTTAACTTACATGACCAGAGTTCTCTCTGGATCAGCGGTTGCGCTAAAGCAGGTTTAAATATTCCGATGTGATTGTGATTTCAAATGTTTTATAGACGTGGAGAAATTATCATCATATAGCAATAATATTACGTGTGTTTGAATCGAGATGGCAATCGTTTAATGATTGATCCATATGAATCTATGTATTTTTGTATGTCATAATTTGTACTAGACCTCAAAAATTACCCGGGCCCAGGCCCGGGCGGCCCCCCCGGCCCCCCCGGTTCCGCGATCCATGAGCCCACTCATAGTCAAATCTAAATCATTGTAGTTTTTGACCAGGCAGCGCATGAGATGGTTGATATACCATCATGTTTGCAGTGTCAATAATATCTACTAAGATGTCAGTGTCATTTCATGACATGATATGTAGCCACGTTTTAGCTCTGAGTTGGATGGGATATGTGCAGTCTGCTTTTAGCCCAACCGGCCAAATCGAGGCAATCAGTGTCTAATTTTAACAGCTTGGCTATAGCCCAGTATCAGACCAGCGATGAGCATGGCCAAAATAGTCTTACAATTGTTATATTTTATTTCATTATTTTATAGCTTTATTAAATAATGCATTATTAATTATGCCAAAATAATGCTAATTTGAATGTTTCAAAAGTTTCATTGCATTTAATAATATGATGTCATGCATTCCACAGGCTGTTAAGTGTAACATTCATACACATTATACAACATAATTTGACTTTCTTTCAATTTATAAATAAATATGCAATAACAATTACCAACCGCTAGATGGCAATTGTCTTCCTGCTGAGACGTGACTACTGGCAACGCGAGACTTGAAAGTTAGTAGAGATCACTGTCACAAGATCCCGCGATAATTCCGCTGTTTTGAATTTTGTTTTTACACGAGAGAACAAGTTTACCTGTGGGAAATCAACGGGAAACAACAAACGATAAAGGACTTTCCTGCTTGGTCTTGGTAAGTATATGTGTTCATTGTTTATCTATACTTTATTTGTTATCATGTATAGGAACCGTGACATTTTAGTGAAGGGAGCAGATCATAGATGATAGTGATCCCTATGGACTAGATCCCACGGTACAGCATGTGATCACAGGATTCATTGCAAAATTTAATAGATAATAGAGTGAAAGTTCATTTGTATGTGTTTACAAACTCAAGCGATTTTAAAACAGCAAAACAACAGAACAAACAGCTTTGATTAATCTATATTAATTTATACAGTGAACACACATTCAGAAGAATTGGACAAATTGAGGAGGAGTTTCTACATCTGGAAAAGCTGTTGGAAAAAGAGGAGATCCAGGCAGCAATGGTGTAAACAACAAACAAACAGACAAACACAAACAAAAAAAAAATATTTCCAAAACAACATTTCCTCACTAGAGCTCTCATCTTTGACAAATTCAGTCATTTATTTTAACTATTATATTGCATTTATGACTGAACAATGGCTTGTTACATACAGAGAAAGCATGAGCTAATTGAATAGAGTATCTTTGTTATTGTACAAGTACAATAAGATTTAGTTTGAAACTTCCAAATTGATACTAAAGCTCAAAAATACAAATTATTTCAAATTGCAATATAAAATGTTCAATTATAAAAAGTTTGCACCAGTATTAAAATAGTGCAAACAGTTAAGATGTGCAATGCAGCATTAAAACCTAACCGGTACAATCAGAAGACATAATGTAATAAAAACGGTAGGGGTGAATAATTATTCCATGTACATTTAAGGTTAATGTGTGTACTGGGTTACATTTTAGTTACAGTATCAGCAGTGATACTGTGTTGATATAAAATTAGTTGTGCCAGACAATTTTGGACACTTTTACAGTGACACATATAATACTACCTGCCTGACATTAGTATGTGTTATTCAGGTGTCAAAGTTGTGCAGAATTGAATGAACAAATCTCAAAGACAGTGCCAGAAGGATGCTGGAAAGGTAAAGTCTTCAAAGTGTGCCACATTAATCAAACATTGTGGTGTCAATACTTAATAATTCACAGCGCAAATCAGAAATGTAAAAAATAATTCCTTTACTGGTGATTTTAAAATGTCAGTGAACTTTGTCCGCAATTGTTAACCACCTCAGTCTGTATTCTGTTTTAGGGTTTTAAAAATTCCCTCATATTCAGAGCTTTCTCTCTCAGTTCTCTCTCAAAAAGCTTTTCTTATGCTATTTGTTTTTTTCTTATTTTGCAGATGCAGTGATGACCAACTTGTACTTGAGTTGTACCTGAAGAATGCAGTTGGGAAACATTTTATACAAGAAAAAAAAAAAAAATAAAAAAAAAAATAAAAATAAAAAAAAAAATATATATATATATATATATATTTTTTTTTTTAATCATAATATTTATATATGAGTGTAATGCATTTATATTTTATTTTGTCATTAATTCTTTTGCATTTTTATACTTTTGTATTTTCTTAAGTTGTTAATGTTATTTTTCTTAATAAAAGCTGTATATGTAGTTTGTTTGGATGGATGGTCATTTTGTTGTGTTTTAGATGTATATATGTAGCCGTTCATTAGCTGTCTGTTTGATGACTAGTCTATTATTGGACTATGGTTAGACGTCTATTAAATTTTCACTGACAGCCCAAATTCAGTCTTGTTTAAGCCTAGACGCAGATTCAATGTCTAATAGACATTCAGATGTATTTGTTTAATAGTGGTCTAAATGATGTCTAATCTATTCTAGGGCTATGTTTAGACGTCTTTCACTGACAGCCCAAGACGTCTTTCACTGACAGCCCAATGACAACCTTATTTTAGCCTAGACGTCTGGGCTGTGTTTCAACGGCTAATACATGTTTTTTAGACCAAAAATTGCTTGCTGGGGAATCATTTAACGGGTGATTCATTCAAGAATGAAACACCGCCATGTTGCTCAAAGACACAAAACAGTGAAACAGTGGCGAAACAGAGCAAAAACAGGCAATATGCTGTCTAAAATGTAAGTCTCTTAATATTAACTTATTGTTTGTTGATGATCTTGCATAAAATCGGCACCAAATCACTGTCACAGTTGTAATCATGCTGAGGCACTCTTCGTTTGATATTCACTAACTTTCTAACTTCCTGTGTGTCACAGAGAGAGAATAAGACAATTAACATAAATGGCACTTAGTCTTTAACAATTAATTTACGGTCTTAAATAGTAGCGTCCGTGGGGAAACACAGTGTTCCGTATGTAGTTACAGTAAAAGGACTAAACGAGGAGTTTATTTTGTACTTTATTTATTTATTTATTTATATATTATATTTATTTTAGCCAAAAACCACCCAAGATGCTGTTTGACCAACAAAGCAACCAAATAAACCAATGTTGCATCTGTGTTGGTTAATCTGAGCACTGTCAGTAGATTCAGCCACAGACCACTCATACTCTTATGGGATTGCACTGTAAGGTCTACCCAATTGGCCCAATGAAGGTATCCAATCGTGGCTAAAGGTTTCCTGCACATTCTGTCTTTTCGGTGCACAAAGTAATTTAATCTCAATTAAATCTCCATTTTATTATGACCTTGAATTTTAGGTCAAAATGTCAATTGGTTATTTGTATAATAATAATTTTCTCAAAATTTAGGTTAATCGAACAACATCCAGTTGACCTAAATGAAAATTCCTTTTGGACTTTACAGTCTAAGGACACTTGAATGGAGGAGGAAAAACTAATACATCATGCCCTACTTTCAGTGCTCCGAATATTAATAGCAGTTCCCTGATGTCTGGAATTTATATACAGTATAATTACCCAACAATATAATTGGAGAGATAAAATATATTTTTCCTCCCATCTTGTTTTTATTACCTTTAGGGGTTCCGTAGTACATGTCATTTCCTTTCTGAACATGGTCTTAGGATTCTGGCACATCCCTAATAGGAAGTTTAAAATATTTTTGATTTATTAGGAAGTTAATAGTTAATAGGCATCACTGATTTCTTGAGTTAGGACTACAGGACTTTGTATCAATATACTGGTGTGTTTGATGGCCAGTTTGCACAAAAAGTTTGCACAAAAGAAAAATTGTGAATCGTGATTAAAAACTGAAAATTTATTTTTAATCGAATCATGACCCTAAGAATCTAAACTAATCAAATCTTTTGAGGTACCAAAAGATTCCCACCCCTAGTATTTTCTCCTCTCTCCATCTTCAGCGTTTCTGGTGTGCGTTAACGGCCTTTTACAAACTAAATGTAATAATAATGTAATATTTTCACACAAATGATATTTACAGAAATGGTGTATAAGAATTTAGTCAATTTGACTCCTTGGGTTCACCCAGAGGTCACAAGTCTTGGTGTAATTTTAGACTCTGATTTAAGTTTTAATTCTCACATTAATAAAAAATCATAATTTTTCCATTTAAGGAACATTGCTAAACTTCGACCTCTTTTAAAACGGAAAGAAATTAATTCATGCCTTCATTTCAAGTAGACTTTACTACTGTAATTCACTTTTTACTGGTCTTCCACAAAAATCAATGAATAGACTTCAGATTATCCAAAACATATAACACCAGATCCAGCTACATTGCACTGGCTTCCTATAAAATAACATAACAGTTCTCTTGTTAATTATACTCCATCAAGAACTTTAAGATCTTCACATTTACTAGAGGTTCCTAGTTCAGGAAGAAAAAAAAAAAATGGTGATGGAGCCATTTATAAAATTATGAAATTATGTTCCAAAACTATGGAATACATTACCTTTAGATATTAGGGAAGCTAGCACAAGTTATTGTTTTAACTTGGCCTTTGAGTAGTTTACACTTAAAATGTCTGTTTTATTGAATGTGTTGTATTGTGTGTGTGTGTGTGTGTGTGTGTGTTGTTGTTGCAAAGCACTTTGAGTCACATTTTATTATTATTATTATTATTTTGAAACATAAATGCAGTGCAGTGAATGTATTCCAAGACATTTATAACTATCTGTTAATTTTTTAGGTGTGTCTGGTGCTGGTTCAGATGGAGTCTCAGTGTTTGTGATGGAGGGAGATACAGTCACTCTACACACTGATGTTAAAATAAACCAACAAGAAAAGATTCAGTGGTATTTTAATGACACTCGCATCGCTTACATCAATGGAGATCTTAGTTTTATCTGTACAGATGTTCAGTGTAATGAAGGTACTGAGAGATTCAAAGACAGACTGAAGCTGGACAATCAGACTGGATCTCTGACCATCATGAACATCAGAACCACAGACTCTGGACTTTATAAACTAGTGATCATCAACTTTAGAGACTACAAAACAACCTTCAATGTTACTGTACATGGTGAGTCATTATGTTTAAAAGACAGTTGTTTTTGTTTTTCTCTTTACCTGCATCATTGAACAGAACAGAATGACTTCTATATGAATAAAGGCTGTTAATTTTGTTTCTAATGAATTTCAGAGGAAATGAATATCCATAATTATTTTCACACTATTTTTCACCCCAAAAAGATCCTCCAGCAGCTGTTGGTTTGTGTTTCAGGTGTCTCTGCTGCTGAACGAGATGAAATCTGTGTGAAGGAGGGAGAAAATGTTACTTTAGATCCTGGTGTGATAATGACGTGGAATTTGATGACGTGGTATTTTAATGACATCTGCATCGCTAAAATCACTAAAGATCAGTTTGAGATCTGTACAGATGATCAGTGTGATGGGAGATTCAGAGACAGATTGGAGGTAAATCAGACTGGATCTCTGACCATCACAAACACCAGAACCACAGACTCTGGACTTTATAAACTACAGATCAACAGCAGCAGATTCAGCATCATTAGGAGCTTCAGAGTTACTGTCACTGGTGAGTATCATTTAGTCTTTAGAATTTGAGAATACGTCATTTTTAAACTGACAGTATTTTATTGTCTCTATGGCTTTATATATAAATATATATCTAAATATATATACATTTAGATACTTACTATAAGTATATACTATTAATATTAAATACAAATAATAAGTTAACTGATTAGTTAAATGTAAAGAAAAAGTAACAAGAACAATTGGGAAAAGCCATGTTTTAATTTTTATTATGGATCACTATTATTCTGAGCACCAGTATTTGTTTTCATTTAAGATCAGACTGACAAACTGTAAAACTGAAACTAACTGCAAGTTTGAAAATAGCCACGGGTTCTATTTACATCATGTAAAAATGACAGTATTTTCTGCTATTTATACCACTTTTTGCAAATAGTGGCATATATCTGCACCTCAGAATGGTAGCACATTATAAAACAGTATGCAATAATTTTGCTAAGAGTTAATTATAAGTTTTATTAAAATTATTAAATGGATGCTGACTTACTGGTACAGTAAAATGTCCCCTACACCTACCCTGCTCCCACCCTCCCTGCAAATTACTCTCCAAAGCCACGCCTCCTCCAAAACACATGAACGTATTCAGGCAGACCAGAGGCTAAGCAGCAACACGATGAGTAACAGTGTTGGTGGAGGATTTCATGCAATGTTGTCAGATTACCTCATGTCCAGTAAGAAAACATTACAGTACAAAGCGCATAATATTACAATAATAATGCCTTCCATTCTCGCTCGGTCTGCAATAGCATAATGGAACACGCTGATGACATATCATGTCTGTTTGAACAGGGTGCAGAGAGGTATGCAAATACATATGCAGACAGGACAGCCTATCATAGCCCTTGGACCAAGGGATATGATTGGACAAACATTTTATGGTACTACACCTTCCACAGACAAAATAAATACATTTAGACCACTTAGCTTAGTGATAGAAAAAAAATGTTTAACCAAATCACCAAAACACATTCAGCCATCCTTTTCTCAAACATACCATGCATAAATTGTGCTAATGTCTAAGTGTCAGATATCTCTGACATGGAGGAGCACACTCCTTGAAGCATTTTGTCCTGGAATTAATCCTTTACTGTGCTCTAGGGGGCGCAGTGCAAGCCAAGTTCGCTAGAATGCCATTCCAGCGGATGACTTAAGACACCAGCGTGGCGATTGAAACGAAGCTAGAGATTACTGTTTAGAAAAAAATATATAGATAGATTTTTTTTTCTTACAAAAACACATTAATTCGCTTCAGGAGGACTTTATTCATCTCCCGGAGCCGTGTGGGTTATGGATGAATGCACTTTCATGCAGTTTGCATTGTATTAATAAATATGCATGATAATATGTAATCAAATAATATGGGGCTTGTTTTTGAAGTTGCAAGTGCTTATTTGACTTGCGAGAGTTGGCAACAGTGACTGTAAAGACTTTTGTGTTCCTGATTCATTTCCAGGTAAAGGAATACGTGTCATTGTTATTCGCTCTGTCGACTGCCGTGGTTTGATGTAGGAGTTTTAAGGGTAAGTATTACAGACAGCTATTATAGTAAGAGGAAAATATTGTCTTTATGAAATTAGGTAAAAATACTGTAGCCTTTTAATATTTTGCTAGTATAGAGTATAGTTCCTTGGCACAAGGAACCGATCCATTTTTAAAATTAAATGCTGACATTACGTGCGACTGCAAATCATGTCAGGTTGTATTGCATTGCAGTAGTTATGCATGTGTTATGCGTCAAATGTTTTTATTTCATTTCATTTTTTTATGGGGGTGCTTTGGTTTTTCTTGGGGGTAATCTTCTGTGAATTATTGTTTTCTTACAGACAGGAAAACGTCACAGGACCTAACAGGATCATAAGTGGATTGTGTATCTGCAAAATGATTCCCATCGCCATAAATCATCATAAACACTCTATTATTTAGCATGTTTATTATAAACGCCTTATGCTTATCAGTGAAGTGCTTGTGGAAGTGATGTGTTTCAAGCAATTTCTTGAAGGCTGAGCTGGTCTCAGCAGATCAGATGGAGCTTGAATGTTTCTGGAGTGAAGCTACTGAAAGAAGCACTAGGCGGCTCTTATTCATGGTTAAAGTTCACAAAATGATTTTCTATATACATTGTATTCACTTCAACAATAACATAACACAATATCAAGTTATTATATTAATTCATATGCTTTGTGACAATAGATGGAAATATCCAATTTAGCATTTAACCTTGAATTTACACAGATATACATGTGTGTAGACCTTTAAAACTAATCTTCCATGAGCTCTCAGGACAGTCAAAATCAGTGGTCGGCAACTGGCGGCCCGCCAGCTATAATATCTGCCCCGTGCCCGCAGGCAGATTATTTTGATAGTGGCTGGTTCTAAAATAATCTGTCAGGACTGCAATTGTTACTCACAATGTATTTAAATCGCCTTTGAATGATTGCTGTTCTTTTTTGTGTAAACCGAGCACATCTTACGATACAACACCGTGTCCTATTACGCGATAAAAGGAGTTTTTGTCCTAAGTTTTTGACACACAAAATTTCTGTTTTAGAAATGGTAGAAGCTGGAACAACAACACAAAGTATGACAGTTATAATCTCAGGTACTGATTATGTGCTTTATTCAGTGTTAAAAGTGTCTAATGTGAGTTTGAATATCATTTTGCGTGACATTTATAGCAATGCTGAAAGCAACAACAGATAGTTTACCTCAGAGCTTGAAAATAAATTTAAGCAAACATATGTTAAAACTGCGAACAAACAAGTGTTTTCCATGACCAATATCCAATATTTAGTTTTTAACAATGTTAAAAAGGTTTCATATTTATGAATTAGATTATAAAATTTTATTTCGTTAAGAGTGCAGTGTAATTCTGTGCTTCTGAATGGCTGTGGCGTCACGTGACTTACGTCTGGTGTGGACAGCTAAATCGCTTGTCAGGAACTAAGACTGTTTAGTTGTGCCATCTTACAACCATTATATAGTAAATGCAAGTCAAAGTGTTGCCTATGTAACCAGTTAAAACCTGAAGTGGTGATGAGGTCTTAAAATGTATGGTAATACCTTAAAAAGGTATTACATTTAACTCATGATTCCTGTATATGCCCTGGAGTAACAGCTCACTACCAGTTACAAAAGACACTGTAACAGTCTGTCATAGGCAAATCTAGTTGCATTTTCATAAATTAATTTCTTAAATTATCCTTTGACTATGTTCTGGTCAGCATCATTATTTCATTTTTAAAAAAGCTCCATGTGAAGCAGATCTGCTCTACCAGTATTGTGTTGTCAAATTTTATTTCATTTGTCATGTGCATCAGTATTGTATTTGCACACTACATGTGCAAAGTGTAAAATAATCCAAACACATGTGTTTTATTGTGATCCAGCGCAGAGCTGGTTTGGTTCATTAGAACTCATTAGAATTTGAAATCCTTATGGAGAAAATCAATTGGAAAAATACTTCCATAGTATGTGTCAGTGTATGTTTCCTGTTCTTGTTTAATTGGATTCTCTGCACCCTTTGTTTGTTACCATGGATACTATTTTGACCACACCCTTTCCTTTGTTTCTTTGTCCCATTGTTTTCTTCTAGATTTTCTTTTTGCACTTTATTTGCATGTTTGCATTGTATCTCATATTTCTTTTAATAAACTCATACTGTTTTAAATAAACTGTTTGAATATTATAAATGATCATTATTTAAGCAACTTATATTTTCAGTGAAAAGACTGCTTGATAAGCATAAACCAGTGTTATTTTAGTATCATTAATATACTAGAGTAGTTGTCATTCAAATTTCGAAGTGGTTTGGCGTAATTCATATTTTCCTTTTTCATTTGAATTTCAATTAAACTTTTCTAAAGTTTATTTTAAGTTAGTTTCACTAATTAGATGACGGGTCTCTTGTGTTAGTTAATGATTACATGATGTAAAACATCAAATATTTCATTTCTGCATTAAACGATTGCAAAAAAAAAAAGTCAGAAATATTATATCATTTTGTTGATTAAATGTTGAATTTAATTATTTTAAAGTAATCCTACCTATCTGATGAGATTTGATGAGATTTTTTTTTTTTTTTTTAAATATAAAGATTAGCTGTATCACTATCCGTCTGTAGTTTGGTCTTAGTTGTTTGAGATCCCTGCATTTAGACTCTCTTTTTGGTTCACATATAGACCTTTTACCTGAGTATACAATTTACAAATTTTAACTTTCGATTGGATGCTCTTCTATTTCAGTCTCAATAGAAACTGTTGTGGCAAAAAAAAAAAAAAAAATGACACTCACAGCTTAAGAGACAAACTCAGTCAACTGTCTTTTCATACATTTATTCTTTGCAAAGAAGGTCAGACAGACATACAGAAACACAGGTTACTGCAGAGTGCAACCTAGAAGGGAGGGCTCACTCCAACTTATATCTAGCTTTCAAGGTTACATCTCCTAACCGGTAACTTTCCACACATAGTAAGAGTCAGACAAATACATTCTGCTACATCATACTCCCAAGATTCAAATCTTTATATTTAGGGCCCCAATACCCTTCTCTCACGCCATCCTCACAGCAGGTTTAAATGAAGTAGATACTTACACAATATTCTGTATAAGCACATAAGAGAAGTAAAAGAGAAGTTTCTTCCACAGAACCCATTCAAATAGCGCCCATCTGTTTCTAATGTAGCTAATGTCAGCAGCTTGGTGTCATCTACACACATTTGTTAATCTTTGAGGAGTGAGGCTCTGACAAATGATGGTCATTATGACATTGCAAAGTGATGGCGCTATGGAGCCATGTGCTTTTTAACAACATTTTAATAGGTTTAACATTAGATTTATCAGCTCGGAATATACGCTAATTTGACTAGAAACACTGGAGACCGGAAATGCAAAGCATCCTTCTGGTTAAAGAAGTATATAAGTTTTTGTGAAGCTGCATTTAAACTGCATTTTGGAAGTTCAGATTCAGGGCACCAATGAAGTCCATTATATTTGAAAACTGAAATTTTCAACAAAAAAAAAAAAAAAAAAACAGATTCTTAACGACTGAAGACACCAGACATGAACATCTTGGATGACAAGAGGGTGGTAAATTGTTTGGTGTTGTTCTGGAAGTGGACTTCTCCTTTAACCCTCTCGGTTAACTATAGACCCGATTTAATCCGGCTATGTGTAACCAGTGTTGGAACTGAGGGGGGGCTGGGGGGCTGGGGGGCTGTGTGGGTCCCGGACCTCCCATAACACCCCAAAAAATCACATTTTATTTTGAGTTTTTGGTTAACCAATCACACACGACTCTGTTGAGTTTAGAATGCAGTGGCCAATCAGAGGCGTTCAGAACAGTCAGCTGAGACCTGGAGTTTTGTTCAGATTGAACTCGGGAATTCCCTCATAAGCAACAAAGTGCAGATGTACGAACTATGTAAGTAAGAGATTTATTTATCATACAAATGGACAGCTTCATTTAAGAGCAGTTATGATGTTTTTGAGTTATTTGTTCTATCAACAAAAATCATTAGCACAGCCACTGCACTGTTTTGTTCTAAACAAGATTTTTCCTGGGTTTAAATGATTCGGTTCAATCGCAATGACTCACTCATTTAAAGTACCCTTTCATTTTTTTTATTATTATTATTATTATTATTTTTTTTTAATTATTTTAAATATCAGCACTCAACGTTTTAGGATTAAAATTTGCTATTTGTAGCCCACTCATTGTCAAATCTGATTCATTGTAGTTTTTGGCCAGGCAGCGCATGAGATGGTTGATATACCATCATGTTCGCAGTGTCAATAATATCTACAAAGATGTAAGTGTTATTTCATGACATGCTATATATATAGCCACAATTTAGCTCTGAATTAGATGGGCTAGGTGTAGTCTGCTTTCAGACCAACCGGCGAAATCAAGGCAATCAGTGGTCTAATTTTAATGGCTTGGATATAGCCCAATATATCAGACCATGCAATGAGCATGGCCAAAATAGTCTTAAAATCATTTACATGTAATTTTTGTCCACGCAGCTTATTACTAAATGCAAGAAACGTTTAAAATATTTAAATTTGAATTATTTTATATTTTAATTATTTTATAGCATTATTAAATATGCCAAAAATAATGCTAATTTAAATGTTTCAACAGTTTACTTGCATTTAAAAATATGATGTCATACATCCCACAAGCTGTTAAATGTAACATTCATAAACATTATAAAATATTATTTAACTGTCTGTCATTTTATAAATAAATATGCAATTACAATTACATGACTACTGGCAACGCCAGACTTGAAAGTCAGTAGAGAGACTGAGGTCTCTGCAGGGCAAAAGAGGGCATTTCTGAATTTGGAGAGATGTTTGCAATAAGTATGGCAATAAGGTGGATTAATGAAGTTAAAATATCCAAGGCAATAATATGTTCAGATTCTAGTTCAGTTCTAATAAGTTTTGAGCAGAAGTCAGAAACAAGACAAGATATGATAATAGAGATTCAAGAATTATATTCATTTAAGCAAAACAGTATAAAAGTACAGTTTTTGTACTTTTGTACAAAGAAATGAGTTGAAGGACAAACTAGAGAATAAGGGAGAGCAGTTTTCAATTAAGAATTTATTAAGTTCAGGTAGTAATATTACATCACTATTGTTACAATATTTGGCAAGTACCGGGTTGCACAAGCGAGTATATGTTTGTTCGTTAGTTTTTTTTTTTTCTCTCTCTTTTCTTTTCCTTTCTTTTCTAATCTAAATCCTGCCAAGAGGGCTGAGGGTGGACGGAGGAGCTGAACACACAGCGCTGGATGAAGCTCTATGAAGACTCTGAACGGGTACAAGAATCAAGTAGGGTTGCATGTGGGTTGGTAGGATAATCAGAAAATTTGGTAGTTAGAGTGTCAATGGTCCATTTGAGAGATAGGTGGCGGTAATGCACTTATAAGTCTGCGATCCGCTGTAAAACAAGAAGAAGAAGAAACGGCGTAACCGATCACATGTTTATGTTAAGTGGAGCGCGGGACCATTGCATTATAGGTCGATCTAAGTCTGTACGAAGCGTGGCTATCATTTCTTTAGACCAGTGCAGCTACAGGAGGCTCTTTATAATGTAAAATAGATGTGTTTTTTATTGACTGTAGAGAGATCAGTCACATGACATGACGATAGTGGTTAGTGTTTGTCATGCTACACTGCTAGAAACTGCTAAACATTTTTTTTTACTTCCCAATATAGATCACTTATGCATAAATCACACAAATTGCAGTAAATCATTAATTGCAATGCTTTTATTTGTAAAATGATTCACTTGTGTTTGACATTAGGCTCTTCACAAAACAGATATGTGGACATATGTGTGATAACAAGAGCAGTGGAAACTTCTCAGACGTAAGTGTTGCTGGAGCTGGAAATAACTTCATCTGAAACTAACACTTCTTATCTGCAGGGTCACTGCATTACTATTAGTAAGGTCATGAATACAGAGTGATGCATATGCCAGTAAATACCAATTGTACAGCTGTGGCAGGCAGACAATATAACAGTGTGTATGAAAAGATGTTACCCCTGCTGACAATTATCCATATTTTCACCTGTACAAGTAAACAGATCACTGTGTCATCAACAGCTGATGAGGTGCATTGTGATGACATCAACTCCCCTCTTCAACTGATTGACTAGATGAGGAGCTGTCGATCTAGAACTAGTGGATCAATGATGAAGCTTAAGCCCACCCTGATTTACATGAAACTCCAACCACAACATTTGGCAAAACAAGCTCAGAACATGGAAACAAGAGCAAAGTGAAAAACAGCATAAGCATAAAAAAAAAATAAAAATGTATGACCAGAACATGTCTGTGAGTATAACCCAGGAAAACATTATTTTTGTGTGAAAGTCAGATTTTTGCATTCATATTTCAGTTTTGTGCAATATGATTTTAAGTGTGGTTAAAGTTTTGATTTATTTTGATTTATTATTATTTTTTTAATGTGTTAATTCAATTATTTTGCCATCTGTGACCATTATTTTCTATTCTGAAAACTTTGCTTTCATTTTTACATTTTGTGCAATACATTTTTACTTTTTACTTTGTTTTTAAGGCGAGACACTGCTGGTGAATAGGGTATAGTCAGAAAACTGGATGTAGTCAGTTTCAAAAGTTTCTTATTTGTTTGTTTATGTATTTATTTATTTTTGGACATATTAGTGACAAAGAGGGAATTTTGGGTATTTCATTTTGTCACACCATAATTCAGGAAAAAAAAAAAAACTTAGAACAGACAGAAAACAATATCTTTATTTTTACAATTTTGGGGGGAATAAAATGTTGTATAAAATCAAGCAGATTATATATGAACAAATCCCCCTGTAAAAACCTTCAGGACATAGACAGGAATAAAAATGTAAAGTTTGGTGTGTGTAAGTGCTACTGAAGTGGAGATTTATGGCTCAGTGTAGGAGAAAAAAAGTCATTTTTAGAAAACAGCCTTTAAACATATGTATTGTAATTGAAATATATTTGCACAAATAGATAAAGTGCTATAAAAGAAACACTTAACAATGTCTTTTGGATGTTTTCTTTCCACTAGTCTGAAGAAAAAAACACTTTATGAAAAACCAAAAAGCCCAAAATCTCAAACTTAACAGGTGCATGGAAACAGCAGTTTTGCCTGCAGTGTCTCCCCTTAAATTTTAGTTTCATGTTGTTGTTGTTGTTTTTTTTTTTGTTTTTTTTTTATCCATGCCTGCAATATTCGTGGCAGAAAATTCCATATTTGTCCATCGTCTTTTATTGTTGTGTAGCGTAGAACAAATTAAGGTTCTTGTGTAAATCCATAAGGGCACGTTCTGTCTGTGAACTGTACTGTAAATCATGTTCATAATCTCTATAATAATCTTCATAATCTCATAACCAGCATCAGCTATATTTGTTAGTATACATATATTTACAACTAGTATTTGTCATGAATAGCTACATTTCAGTGGTAGCATCGCAAGTCACGTAGCAAGTCACCAGTGTTGGGCATGTCATTGTAAAAGAGTAATTAGTTAGAATTACTAGTTACTTCTCACAAATAGTAACTGAGTTAGTAACTGAGTTACATGATTATAAAAGTAACTAATTACTAGGGAAAGTAACTATTGTGTTACTTTTTTTTAGAAAAATGCTCAAATATGTCAAGTAACTTAATTTAGCATTAAACTTTAGTAATTAGAACTACTAGAATAACCATGTACGAATGCATTTGTCATGTTGACTGATCTTAGGACTGGTGGTGGTGCTTAAGATATTGTTTGTCATTTAGTGTATCTATAAAAAAGGGGGGAAAAATAATACTGATAAAACTACTACGAATTCTACTACTAACAACAATATAAAATGCACTAAAGATTAATGGTCTGCTGGGCTCATGAATATTAATTACGTTGTCTGCGTTCACTCGAACTGATTTGCTGAAATTTTAGTTTGAGCGCCAGCCAATGAGATTGCCGTTTGCGCATTAGTTCCGCCTACTACCGGAGAAACCGGCAATTCTTAGAAGCTGAAGAATTCCGAAGGACCTCCGTTATTTTGACAGGAAAATACAACAAAGAATATTGTTTACATATAGCGCGTCAGTTCTGCATGATATAAAAGACTCGCTCGCTCTGTATCTTTCTTTCACAACAAAATCCTTGTGATTCTGATTCTAAGAGAAAGCGACGGCCAGTTGTGTACCTTCACACTAGAGTCTACGGCTCATCAAATACAGGTACGCTACGCATCTATTCATATGAACTGAAAAATAAATGATAAGTTATAATAAATAATAGTAACGCCGCATTTCATCGGCGGTAATGGTAACGGAGTTATAACGGGGGAAACAGCAATTCGTTTGATTACTCGTTACTGAAAAAAATAACTCCGTTAGTAACGCCGTTTATTTCTAACGCCGTTATTCCCATCACTGCAAGTCACATAGGTTTTCATTAGTCAAGCTGTTACTGTTGTGGATTTATTACTCAATATTCTTTTAAAGTATTGATCTTAACCTGATCTCATGACAAAAACATACCTGTGGGAACTTTTTGATGCAAGACGCAAAATATGTACCGCCATGTATGTTTCCTGACATATTTGATGTGAAATGTCCACTATGTGCCACTAAAAGAGTGTTTGTTAACATGCATATGGTATGTTTGTCACTTGTCACTGTATAGTTTTGAATGGGGAAAGATGAAAGGCTCATTATGGCAGCGAAGCCCCGCCTTCTTAATGGAAGAGCCAATCGTTGACTAGTAAAGTCAGCGTGTCACTGCAGCTGCCATTAGAAGTTCCAGTTGCTATAGAAACAGTCAGCGTTCTGAGACATGCGCTTAGTACTGTGCATGCGCACTGGCTGATCTAGTCTGAAAAATAAGCTTTTTTTAACACTATTGGAGCATAATGAACGATTTTTATGAGGCAGTTTGTTGTCAGATTCCATTGGTGATTTCAAATATGAAATTTAATCATAAGCTTGGTGAACAGTATTGGAGAATTTGATGTTTCCCTATTTAAATAGATAGGAGCTGCACTTGCTTACCCAAGAGCTGTTTCAAAGATGGCCGCCGAGTGAAATGACTTGCCTTAAAGGGACTGATGTTGGTTTTGTACATGTCACCACTGTTCTGACTTGAAGTGGCCATTGAATGGCGCTATAACTCTAATGCTCCAAGATGATTTAAAATAACGTACCATCTGCACTACCCGATACTATGAACAAAAGTGAATGTGACATAAAAACACAAATGCAAGCATGCCGTTTTAGCTTGTTTTTCGAGCTCTCATTTTTCAGTTCTTTCATTGTGAGTCATGAGTCTTGATTCGTACCCAGGGATTCTGAATCCTAAGTCCAATTCTGTGCCGGATGAGCTACCGAGCAAACTTGTTATGTCCGGAATGCGAAACATATAGAGCTGTGATCTTAACTGTTTACGAAAACAAGTGCTTGTGCTGTTTTACTGCCTCCAGTGTTCATTTCTGTTGGAAATTGCAGTGATATGTACTTAAAGACCAATTATCAGTTTGTAAACATTCATGATGCACGCCCATTACATGGATATGGTACAAAGTAGTTACATTTAAAAAGATTATAGATTATATTGATTAGGTGTCAATATAGATGGATTTTTGTGGGCGGTTTTCAAGTGGCATGGAATAAAAGAAGAAAAAAAAAAAAAAGGGGGAAATTTTATTTTATTTTAAAAATTCTGATTTATTCTTGCAATTCTGAGATTATATCTTATAATTCTAATAAGGAAAAACAACTGGTCATTCTCTCTTTTCCCCTCAGCTCAAAAAAGGAGTTTATATCCCACACTTCTGGCTTTTTCCCCCCTCAGAATTGACAAACTCACTATTTTTGAGTTAAATTGAGTTATAAAGTCTGAATTAGAGATATAAACTTGCATTTGCGAAAAAAAAAAAAGTCAATAAAATAAATAAATGCTATGAAAAATGTTAGTAATATATTTTTAAATAATATTTCATGCTGTAGGGCTAATACAATACGTCCCCTATGAACAGCATATGTGAATATTATTTAGACCTATTGTTTAAATCAGATTTATGCTTTAAATTAAAGTAATCATAGCAGTTTTCATCCATAGTATGTCCGTTTAAACATCTGTGTTTAGCTTCAAATGGCGTCTTTGACAACAGTATTCTATTCTATAATATTTCACATCTTGTGAAAACATTTTCACAGGTACGTTTTTGTCATGAGATCAGGTAGATCATATGATCTGCTTGGTATTTTCTGTATATCTGTTTAGAATCAGAGCCAATGTGCGTTAAAGGAGAAGTCCACTTCCAGAACAACTCACAAATAATTTACTCAGCCCTTTGTCATCCAAAATGTTCATGTCTTTCTGTCTTCAGTTATGAAGAAATTGTGTTTTTTGAGGAAAACATTTCATGATTTTTCTCCATATAATGGACTTCATTGGTGCCCTGATTTTGAACTTCCAAAATGTAGTTTAAATGCAGCTTCAAATGGCTCTAAACAATCCCAGCCGAGGAAGAAGGGTCTTATCTAGCAAAACGATTGGTCATTTTTTTTTCTTTTTTGGAAAAAAAAAAAAAAAATTGTATACTTTTTAAGCACAAAAGCTTGTGTAGCACAGGCTCTGGGATGCACGTTCACAACACTACGTACTATTAAATCATGTTGAAAGGTCATGTGGAAAGTAGGCAGAACTACAGTCCCAGTGTTTACAAAGCGAAAGCGCGAAGACTAAGAGAGTGCAATTAAGTCAAATGCTGTTTACAAACAGAAAGGTACAACGATGTCACACGATTTTAAAGTTGTAAGAGAAAATAACATGGAGTTTTTGACATACTCTACCTTTTTGAGCCAACTTGTGGTGATTCGAAGACATGATTCGTAGTAGTGATGGGAAGTTCGGATCATTTTACCTACTCTGACCATTGAGTCTCGCTCAGCAAAATGAATGAATCTTTTTTTGAGTCATTTCATTCATTTTAGCAAAATCAGCATCATGTGACAGCGCCATAAGATGAATGAACGACTCGAAAAACCTGAAGACTCGAAATAGGTGAACTAATTTCAGTACAGAACCTAATATTATAATGTTCTGAATCACTCCCCGAGACGACTCGTTCTGCCCTTCAAAATGAATGAAACGTTCAAGATCCCGTGGACGAGCATTCCCAGAGCCTGTGCTACATAAGCTTTTGTGCTTAAAAAGTATACAAATTAAAAACAATGACTGATCGTTTCGCTAGATAAGACCCTTCTTCCTCAGCTGGGATCATTTAGAGCCTTTGAAGCTGCATTTAAACTACATTTTGGAAGTTCAAAATCGGGGCACCAATGAAGTCCATTATATGCAGAAAAATCCTGAAATGTTTTCCTCAAAACCATAATTTCTTTACGACTGAAGACAGAAAGACATGAACATCTTGGATGATAAGGGGGTGAGTAAATTATTTGTAAATTGTTGTTCTGGAAGTGGACTTCTCCTTTAATGAATCACTCTTTTTTAATGATTTGGCCAAACAGGTTAGGAGAACAGTTTGAATCAATTTGTGACTTTTCAGCTTTTCTGCAACAAATTATTTGGAGTGGCTTCCTATAATAAGGTGATTTTTTTTTTTAAAAATTGCCTATACATATGGACCAAAATAGAAGATTTATAGTTTTATAGTAATTAATTTTAAAGTTAGATTCAAACTGTCACTGATTTGCTCCTCTCATGTGAACCCCAATCTGTTAACAGCAGAATTATTCTTGTAGAGGAAAATCCTTGTTTTGAACACGAGAGGGTGCATATTAGGAAACTAACACTTCTTATCTGCAGGGTCACATCTGTATAAGGTCAAGATTATATAGAGCAATGTGTATGCCACTAAATATCAATCTTATATTTCAGGTACACAAAGCATATGATATATTTTTAATATTTCACAATTACACAGTAAGATCTCACAGAGAGTATGTTTTTGTTAAACATTTAGTATTTTTTTTTTTTGTACTTTATTTTGCAGTAAAACTTTGTTTCTCAGAAAGAGGAAGTGAAACTGTGGAAGTTCTTCAGCCTTAATAGGAACACGCACTCACACTATCCACGCCTCAAGACATGCAGACACTGATGCACATTAACCACAAACGTCCAGTGTTCTCCACATTCTCATGTACAAACTGTCTACCCAACAGACAAAACCACATTTCTTTCCGAATCTAAAAATGAGGCCTTCTGGGGTTTGGGTCTGTTGAAATGCAGTACTGATAATAATAATAAACCAAAAACATCTGTTTGCTGCCAATATGTATCACAAAATTAAATGTATACTGTCACTCTGCTGATTTTATTGCTCAGGTTTTATCGACCAGTGATTTTTAATGTGAATGCACTGAGGAGAATAAGCTGCAAGAACATATAAAATGACTGTTAAAAGTCAACTAATTTCCTGAAAATACACTAAAACTAAAAATAAGAACTTGTGAACCGATATCTGACCAAGGTTCCCATGTGAGCTCTTAATTTAGTACATTTTAATAATATATTATGAGGTTTAGATTTTAGATGGAGCTTTGTGCTTTTTGCCAGAATATGTGCTGAATTTTAAATGTATGCAAATGTCTGTTACATGTAGATGAATTACATTTAAAAGTTCTTAAGAGCTCAGATGAGTAATCATAATAAATCTTAATAATTTTGATATTATTTATATATAATCACAATATGATTTTATTTTGGACAACTTTAATACTCAGTCTATATCAGCACTAGTACTAGCAATAACCGACTTAAACAGTACTAAATGTTTGCATGTTAACAGTTGAAGGCTGTATAATGTTGAAGCATGTTTACGAGCTGATTTTGCACCAGTGAGCTCTGAGAACAGCGCAGTCAGATGAGATCAGAAGTGAGACTGAAGCTTGTGATATAGATGCGTCTGGGAAAATCTGCTTTAATCTGTCTTAACTCCACTCTGCACAATCAATACACACACAAACGTGACTCACATATGCTCTAGCTCTCTGTGTGCAAGACACACAGTCAGGAGACCTGAAGAAAAATAGTTATGCATTTGCCCTTCCAGCGATTTTTAAAACTAGTCTTGATTTCTGTCTGTGCAAACCCCGTCTTTGCAATGAAAACATGGTTGCAGACAGTTGAACAGATGCAGGAGTGAAAAGACAGTTTGCCAATAGTTTAAAAAAACAAAGAAAATGCTGTTGTAGATGATAAAATACAATTGTCTTTGCAGTCAAAATGCAAACTATTTCACTGAAAATTTGTGAACCGATATCTGACCAAGGTTCCCATGTGAGCTCTCAATTTAGTACATTTTAATAATATATTATGAGGTTTAGATTCTAGATGGAGCTTTGTGCTTTTTGCCAGAACATGTGCTGAATTTTAAATGTATGCAGAAGTCTGTTACATGTAGATTAATTATATTTAAAAGTTCTTAAGAGCTCAGAGGACACTTTATAGACTATAAATGCACATAATCTGTAAAAACCTCTTGGATTATAAACTCAAAGGTTTACATGAATAAAATCTTTAATAAAATCCGGTTAATGCCCCATGATGCTCAGCTTTTTCTGTATGTGAATATGTTTGACCTTTTGGTCTTTATATAACTGAAACATCCATTAACATGCAGGATCACAATAATCACATCAAAAAAATCTACCCCCAAAAATACCTGTATTCTCTAGAATGTCACATTTTTATTGTCTGATACATGCTGTGACTTATTCCAAAGCTGCTTAATGCAAATAACATATTGTACAGACGTACAGTACAAACGTTACTACAAAACCATGTTTACATGAAACGTATATATTTACAGTAAATAATAGTTTAGCAAACTTTACATTGCTAAAATGGAAACATTTGCACTAAATGTTGTAGATGCGTGAACCAATAAATCTAGATAAAGCCAGATCAGCTTTCTGTTTCATTATATCAAGTTTATAAGTGTTTCATTTTATTTTACATTATTTCTGAAAGTAAAAATAAGATTTGACCTATATACAGACAAAACTTTGAGATGGTGCAAATTTAGGGTCTTTTTTCTGGAAAATATGGTACACACAAGATAAATAAAACATTTTAAGTAAAGGTAATACAACTTTTCAGAGTGACAGTCAAGTGATGCTATTTACATCCACTTTAACAGGTGTTTTTTTTTGGCACCCTGAAACATAAGGTAAACGCACCACTTTTGCATGTTCAACAGTTTTGTCACAATATCATTAAAGAGATCAAAAATCAGTAAAGAGGAACTAGTTCAACGTCTTGTGACAACACCTGCATCCACCACCTCATGCTCCTGTTGGAAAATACAAAGACAGAAGATATAAAGAGATACATGCCCATGAGATAAGAAAAAATCAACCATTATTAATGCCCTGCTTGTTAATAAATTTCAGTTAAAGAGGTTAGATGTTGTGTTTTTGAAGGACAGCTGTAGGCCTTTTTGCTTGACAACATATAAAAGCCTGTTCACATAACAAAAATATTCATCTGATTTTCACATGCGATTTGTCTGTTCAGACCAGATCCGGTTCCAGAATCAGATCACTGATGGTGCTTCTGAAATTAGTGAGAGTGCTGTACTAAAGTGCAGATGGAGTGGCATTGGCTCTTAAGCACCAGGCAGCATAACAAGTCAAGAGCAGATAAATGGAACAGCATTTCAGAAATATTTTGATATTAAATTCAAATATTTTTCCTAATAATCTGTAAGTCTGCATTTACTAGGGGTGTAACGATACACCAGTGCCACAGTTCGGTTCTGTTCGGTTTGCTGTCGAGGTAGGGTTCATGGCACCAGTAATGCTAAAGAACACTCGATTCACTTAATAATAATAACAATAATCAAATGTATTAACTCAATCTGACAGTCGGGAATTCGGGAATTCTGGCATTCAAACTCATTGTGGATGTTATCTGAGGCCATTTGTGCATTTTGAGAGAGTGGGAGAAGAGGCGGTAGGCTACCACTCAATCACTCACACTGTCTGTGAAGTTCTGTGTCACAGAAAGTTTTAAAATGACTGGTCTGATCTGCTCTGATAATCTTTGATTTCAACCAACATGCTAAAGAGCATAAATGTTTGTGGGAATTTCATGCTTTATAATTGTGAAATCTGTGGGATGGCGTAGAATTACGCACGATGCTCTCAAGTTACAGAATGTGTAACTCCTGTGGACTCGCTATATAAAACATCACGCCGAAAATGTCAGTTAAACCCTAAGAATTCCCAACATTTTTATAGTAGTGCTCTCATTGTAACTTTATGTATATCAGTGGTTCTCAACTCCTATCCTCGGTTCCCACCGCTCTTCACATTTTGTATGTCTCCCTCATTTAACGCACCTGATTCAGATCATCAGCTTGTTAGGAGGAAGATCCATAAACTGAATGTGTCAGTAGTTAAAGTTCTGCGTTTCTATTTTGAGTTGCACACTCTGAAGATGATGAGTGGAATGAAGCATTTTGATAGTGGATTTTTAAACAATGGGATTTAACTCATCAGATTTGTCTCATATAGAATACGTTTTGTTAACCTTTTTATTACAACTTATAGGGTGTCTGCACAAAATGGCCCAAATATCACAAGTGAAGGTCTGCTATGGAAGAAAATTAATGACATGTCTTTAAAACAAAAAAAGCATTGCACTAATTGAAAAAAAAAAATGCCTTGTATTTTTAGGGCTTGCATTTTTAGGTACTGCTATTTAACATAGTTGTTTATTTAAGCTGTGAATATTTCAATTCAAAATATTTCACCCACATTTTCATAACTAAAAATTCAAAAATTCGTATTCACCTTTCAGAATTCACTTCCCAAAAATTTAATCTGTTTAAAAATATGATGTACAATATTTGACAGGCAAATTTCGGTCCATTTTATTTCACTTTACAAATTCACTTCCACAAATTCAGTGGTTCAAATTCGGCAGAAAATTTGGCATTTCACATCCACATCACAACATGCACAATCTCCAGCTGCTGTCAGTCGCTCACCAGCAGGTGTCGCAAGGCGACAAAACGACCAGTTTTTTTATCAGTGTTTTGAGGCCAAAGCGGCCAGTAGAAACAGATTTGCAGAAATGGAGCAAGCACTAAATAGAAGTTATAATTATCAAGGCCAGTATCAATGTGCAGAAAAGCTGATTGTGTTTACGTTTAATTCAACAACTTCACTGCTACTTGTTTCCTCGTAGACTACATGTAAGCAGTTTCCTCTAACGCAAACAAAATTATAATGTTGTTTTACCTGACGCTGATGTGCACACTGACATTACATCTGATGAAGACATACAGTACTGTGTAAAAATCTTAGGTCACTAGTATTTTCACCAGCTAAAAAATGGTTTTAAAGTAAGTTATTTCTATCTTTTGCTGTAGTGTGTCAGTAGGAAACATCAGTTTACATTTCCAAACATTCTGTTTGCCATTAATTGTAATAATCTAGTGAGATTTTTGTTTGCACAAGGAGTCTGACAACAGCCAGTGCTCCACACTGAGATCTGATCTCACCATCATCCAGTCTGTCTCTGGAATGACATGAAGAAACAGAAAAACTGAGACAGACTAAATCCAGAAGAACTGTTTCAACATCTCCAAGATGTTTCAAGTAACCTACCTGCAAAGTTACCTGAAAAAATATGCACAAGTGCACCTAGGGCAAAAGCTACTTTAAACGCAAAGGATGGTCACATCAAATGCTGATTTATTTTAGTTATTAAAGTTCATTGATAAAGAAAATCTATTTATGACATTGTTTTTGACAGCATCCTCATTTTATGTGCCTAACTGCCTAAACATTTTAACTGTAGCTTTGTAGGTATAGGACTCTTAAAGCATCTTGGAGATGTTGCCACAGTTCTTCTGGATTTAGTCTGTCTCCGTTTTTTCTGTTTCTTAAGACAGACTGGATTGAATGATGGAGAGATCAGATCTCTGTTTGCACAAGGAGTCTGACAACAGCCTGTGCTCCATACAAAAATCTCACTGGATTATTATAATTAATGGCAAAATGAATGTTTAGAAATGTAAACTGATATTTCCTACTGTCACACTACAGCAAAAGACTGACTTTAACTGACTTTAAACCATTTTTTAGCTGATGAAAATACTAGTGGCCTAAAACTCTGCTTTAGATTACTTAGTTTCCTTAACTTTAGCATAAAGACATTTGTCATTAATTTTCTTCCATAGTCTGCGCTGCTCTGAATGTGTAACTCCTATTGTGGACGTGTTCTTCTCGCAAAACAACATGCAGAAACACGGCAACAAAACTCTAAGAATTCATAGCATTTTATTATAATAGTGTTATTATTATAAATGTATAAATTATTAAGTATGGCAGTTATGTATTGTGGGTGGTGTATTGCAGTTTTTCGGTATGTTTGAATATCGTTACACTCCTAGCATTCCTACATTGCTTAATTTTCATTTTGTAAAGCTGCCTCTTTGTCACCATCTCTGTTTGAAACCTGCAACTGCAGTTGTTTGCAAAATTATCATCTTTATGTGGGCTGTGCATCGGTATGGCTTCTCAGTACAGATGAATCTAATGTTTTGAGGAGTATGTGTGGCTGTCAGTGAACGCACCAGTGCTTCAGAATTACAGATGCTACGTCTTGGAAGTATGTCTACAATAAGAACCCCCTCGGTAGAAATCGTGTTTGGTTCCCCTTGGTAGAAAGTGCTACTGCATGTGTGTGATAGCATACTAGCCAGGACTCCTTCTTTTACAGACCTGACATATAAATGCAGGCAAACTCGGAAACTGACCAGAGCCACTCAAAACATTATTACAAGCTTATCTGTTGTGAACTGGACTAAGGTAAGAAGATATTTTTGAATATTGGTTATGTGGTTAATTTTTAACAACAACAAAAAAAAAAAAGTTATGGAATGCAGCTTGTATTCATATTCTGAATGGATAAAGTACTCCATTTATAAGCACTAAAAAGCTGAATGAAAATGCAAATTTGTTCACTGATATTTCATGGATGTCTCTATTTCTTATTTCTCACATGTTCATTCTCCTACACATACTTGCTTAAATCAGCAAAAATATTTGCATATTTTATTTGTTTCCAGGGAGACACGTGCTCAATTAGCAAAACTGCACTAAACTGTCACATTTCATCTGAAGTTTAAAGATCCTGCACTCTGCACTCTATATTGAGTAGGTATGTAATTGCAACTATTTTACAATCCTTTTGTAAAAATGGTTTTCACTGGTTAACAGAAAGATTTTCTTTGTTGTACAGTTATTAGTGTTTTTGTTAATGAAATTCAAGTATTAGTCATTTTTATTTATTATTTGTTGTAGTTTTGAAGTTAATGATATTAAGAGGAGACATGAAGCACTTTAAAGTTTGCACGTTTGTTTTCTTCTTTTTTTCCCCCACAGGTCTTCCTGTTTTTGCTATCCATTTGCTAAATCTTTTCATGGAAAAACTCAAGTGGTTCAGTAGTCTTGATGATGATTTTTCAATTTGAATAGTCTGGCTATTAGAGATTCCAAAGAATATGCTGCAACATATAGACTTAAAAATAAAGCACTGGTATTTTTGATGTGACATAGAAGTTTGCAAAGAACCTTTCATTGAACAGTTCATAAAAGAACCATTTTGAAGAACTTTTTAAAAATCTAAATAACCTTTTCTGACTATAAAAACCTTTTCTGAATTTGAAAGGTTCCATGGAAGTTCAGTGTTCTTCATAGAACCACTGATACCAATAAAGAACCTTTATTTTTCAATATTAATACTAATAATTTAAAATTAAATTAATGTATGTAACTTAATTTCAAATTATTAGTATTTTTGTTAAAGAAAAAACAAAGAAGAAGTCTGAGCAAAATAATGTAACAAAGTGAATATACTTTAAACTTAAGGGCAAGACACAGATGTACACAAATAATGATCTTACCGATTTTTGCACATTTCTTTTGTAGAATATCGGATCAGTGTGATCTCTTCCTCACAAATTTGAACTGTTTCCAACAACAAGAATAGATGCAATAAAATATTAGAACTCAATCGTAAGATATAAGAATTTAGATCTGTTTCTTCATAATGATTTTTCATTTCAGATATATTTTTAAAGTATATCCTTTTATTGAATGCATATTTTTTACAGATGTATCAGTATTAGGTAACACTTGCCTTCTTGATCAGTTTTTCTGTGTTTTCTGTAGATCCAGATCATCCCAACTGCAGCTACAGTCAACAGAGGTCCAGCAACAGCAGCAACAGAGATCAGCAATGCAGAGTTTGAAGACAGAGGTTCAGACTCTGAATAATGTGAAGAAGATGACTGTGATGGAGACTGTGGAGTAGACTGTGATGGTGACTGTGTGGAAGACTGTGGGACCGGCACTGTAGCATGTAAAGAGAGTCATTAGTGTGAGTAAATGTGTGTGATCTATAACAAACACTATAAACAACAACACAGCTGAGTTAAGCCCAAGCATCTTTGTCTGCTTCAGATTGTGTGTGAAGATGCAGTGGCACATAAAAGTTGTAATAAAATGAGCATCTTTTTTTTTTTTTTTTCACATTAAGAAATTTCATATTTAAAGGGGTCCTATTATGCTCTTTTACAAAGTCTTGATTTTGTTTTGGGGGTGTACTAGAACATCCTCTCATGCTTGGTGGTTCGAAAAAGTCATTATTTTTCACATAACTTACATTATTACAATACTTTTCTACCAGCCTGGCACAAATGGCTCAGTTAGTTCCAGGTTTAATTAAGGCCCGTCATCCGAAAAAGTAAATGTGTTGTGATTGGTTAGCTGTCCCACTGTGTTGCGACTGGCGAACAGCTTAGACTGTGTTTCAGTACTGCCACACCCCTTATCAGTGAAGCAAGTTCCATGTACAACTGTTAGCGCAAGCTAGATTTAAGTGATTTTTACGTTTTAAATATGGATATTTTTCTTACAAAAATGCATCGATTAGCTACAGGAGGCCTTTATCGACCACCCAGAGCCATGTGAGGCACATTTTGTTATGGATGGATGCACTTTATTGATCAGATGGGCCAGATCGCCCATAGATGACATTATTGTGCCAATTTATTTAATTTATCTACTGAGTTTCATTGCCGAAACCAGCTCCAGCATAAGGCTAAAAGCAGCCTAACATTAAGATTATCAAAGAACATCATCACTGATTAGCCTAGCCTAGTCTAGTGCAAGTTATTTATTTAAAAAAAACATTATAAGTGAAGCTATCCACACTGTATGATGAATACATCTCTTACTACACACTGCACATGTTTGCGGTGCGTTACGCCTCTGAATCGTCCACTGGACTAGATCACAGGCACTCTATTCAATGCTTGTGTTTATACCAGCGGTGTCTCTGAGGCTCGTTGAAGCGTCTCAGAAGCTGATCTCTGTGCTGCAATGCTAAAGTTAGGCTAATCCCCCACCTCGTCCCTACCCACCCCACAACCATTTGAATTTCACTAGACGTGATTTATTTGAATGATATTCTAATGGGCCACATTGTGACATCATAACATCAGGAAAACAAATGCTGTAGTCCAAAGGAGCCATTCGTTGTAGTTCTAGATATTTTTTTTTAATGAAATGGGTCCTGGAAAATCTTTAGTTGTCCTGGAATATTATTATTAAAAAAAAAAATAATAAAATTGTGTTAACTTTAGCCAAGCCCGAAACAAATAATCCTAGTAGAAAATGTTCGAAGGGGAACTCAGAAAAGCTTAGATGGTATTTTCTTTTTATCTTGCCATTGTATCATCCATATTAAAGTAGAATTTCTAAGCGCAGCGCTGCTTTGTCTACAGTGTTTGTTGTTTGTTTACAGTTTACAGTTTACAGTAACTAGGGAAACGCTGTATCACTGCTGTTTCATAAGCACCACCTGCTGTCAGAGAGTGAATCTGCGCTCTCAATCAATCAGTGTGCTATTTTTGTTTCCTGCAGATATTTTTTATGTAGCATAATTTCACAAAGATAAAGTTAGACCATTCTGTTTTTGCTTCAGATTTTCAAATTAGATCAGAAACTGCTCATGTATATAGAATCATTCTATGGATCGTAGTGCTGGACTAAATGGCCAAAATTTATATCACAATATATTTCTTAATTTCAGTCGATACAATATAATTCCGGTATTGATATGAACAAGATTTTAAAAAGCCTCAGACTTACTGCCTAGAATGCCCACAACAGATGTCTATACAAACTTCTGAAAAATGAATTTGATCTTCTATAGAACTACACTGTTTTAGAAGGAAGAAAATACAGATAAATTAGTGTTCACCTTTTATTTGTATTTAGCCTTCATACAAACAAGAAATGTGAAATCACCATCAAATAAACAGTGACTCACTTCATTAATATTAATATATTTATCTAAACTACAGTATAACATAGGCTGATTATTCTTATAGATTGAAACAAAAGTGCTTCAGTCAGGATAAAGAATATGAAAAGTTCTGCAGAAAACAAAGAAAAAAAAAAAAAAAAAAGAGTGAGCAACAACAAAAACATGCTGCTGGACAAGGGGTCATTAAAAAATACCAAATTCATTACTAGAAACTTTTCTGAAGACAGTCACTTGCCTTCAAAGATACATTAATTTAAAACACCCACACCACGTTTTGATTTTGAAATGTGCAGCATTCATGTTTGTTCAAAGACAACTGCCACAAATAAATCAATGTATGGGAAACACTGTTAATGTATACTGAAATATCAGAAATCATATCACCGTTATTGAAAAAAAAATATTGCGAAATATTAAAAAAATGGTAACAGATTGGAACTTACTTGTAAATAATCGGTCATGAAAAGTTACGATTGGTGCATCACTACTGACTTTTGATAATTTGAACATTGATGTGTTTCCAAACCTTCTAAAGTTCAACTTTAGGAGAAGTATTTCAGTAATTCAGTAACTTGTTAACTAATTAGGGCCCAAAGCCCTAAAAAGGCTTTTATTATTAGTATTGTTTAGTATTATTTTTTTATTATTATTATTATTATCAGGAGTCAAAGTTATAGCGCCACCAACTGGCAGCAGCATTTTTCAAGCATTTTCAAAATGCTTTTAAATCAGCCTCTGTAACGAGGACGCTGAGGCAGAGGTAGAATCCAAATGCGGGTGTTTATTAAAGGAAGCAGAGTACACAAAAGCAGGCAGAGGGTCAATACCGGAAAGGCAGTCCAATAGTATACACAACACGAACATAATCCAAGCAGCAGAGAGTTTAAGCAGGCAGTGGGTCAAATACCGAGCAAACAGTCCAATAGAGCAACCTTAGCAACAGGGGTAATCCAGAGAGCGATAGTTAAAAGGCAGATAAAGGGTCAAACCTTGAAAACAGTCCGCACAGGCAAACAATCGAAACAGGGGTAATCCGTAAACTCGAATATCCAGAGGCAGAGCAACAGGTAATCAAACAGAGTAATTGCCATAACTGACTGACAGCCCTGGAGACTTGTCAATACATAGAAAAGATGGCACCGATTTTGCCATAACAATTCCAGCCAGAGTCTGACGATGAAACGGCTGAAGTGGCTGATCGACAAGTTAGCAGGATCTACCGTGGAAAGTGCTCGCAATTTTCTTTTATAACCAAACCGGGCACAGCTCTATGTTGTAAACTTCAACACTTTATAATGCATTAAGTGGCTTTCACACCGAACGCGGAAAGCGCTGCGCTGCCGCTGGGTTCAGTGCAGCCCTTCAGAGCGCAGCAGCAAAAGTTCATTTGAACAACTCATTTGAACTTTGTCCGCGGCGTGCGTGCTCCGCTGCGCATCCGCTTTGGTCGAGGCAGAAACAAGCTGTCCTCGCAGGGCGGAAGGCATTGAAACGAATGGGTTTCATAACACAGCGCTTTCCGCATTCGGTGTGAAAGCCGCTTTGTGCGCCATCCTTTATCATCACGTAAACTAATGAGACAGACAGACAGTCAAGCTGCATCAATCACAAATTGTCAGACTACAGTGGGTCCACAGCTGAACAACAGAACTACAGAAGCGTGATTTAGCCGGTTAGCAAAACATGTGCAGGGTTGTTACACAACATAACATACACAACTACGTATTTTGAACCATCGCTAGAAAATACAATCTTTGTAGATTCATCATCTTTTGGAAGTGAATATAAAACAGTTTTACTCACAGCGTAGGATACAGCGTCTTCTGTCTAATGTACATGTAAATTTCCATGTGACGTAAACCCCATGGACATGTGTGGGCGGGCAAGTTGTTCGCGATGTAGAACGTGGGCGGACATTATGCAAATCTGTTACTTCGTGACGTGTGGCCGTAACAGAGAAAGATTCGAAATCCTGACCACTCGTTTAGGCAAGTGTGAGTTGACTGTTTTTTTTTTTTTTTGATAGACTTTATTTATCCTGCACTGTCGGCTTCACAACTTTGCAGATAGTTTATGTTCACATACAGCTACATGACACACTGCATGAAAGGACATATTTGAAAACGCATAATAGGGGCACTTTAAATAGTCCCAAACAGGAAGTGACAGTAGAAGCAGCAGAGGGAGCGTGCAGGCAGTCCCAGGGTGAGGGCTCCCTCTGCTGGCTTGGCGTTACAGCCTCTTAATTTTACTTGAATTGCTTCAACCTTCATCAGAATAATGTCAAAACAGGGCCGATGAGAATCTGTGAGAATTGTGGATACATCAAATGCTGTTAAACTTAAACATTTGTTTCCTGTGTTTTTGGGGCACTTAATAAGCTTAGATTTTCATGAAACTCAACACACACACATCAGTATTAATGACAGTTAGACACTGGCAAATGCTCATAAATGGGCGTGGAGGGGGGTAAAAGTGGGGGGGGGGTAGTTTTAGCTACAGACACCAAACTCGGTACGTATATTGTTCTCATCAAGCTGGACAACTTTCTAATTTACACCTATTAGCTGCGACCAACAGGAAGTCTGCTTTTTGGAAAAATATAGCTGTGAATTAATGAATACTTCTTATACAAATTATATTGAATTTACACCAAACTGTAGATCATACAACATACTGAAGATGTTAAATTGTGAGCGGATTTGGGATATCTTGAATGGTTGATTTATGATGATTCATTAAAGTAACAGTAAAAAACATGACCATAATTTTAAAATGTAGCATTCAAACACTTCAAAACTTTTTACATACATAGAACTAGTCATTCTGAGAAATAAATGCAAACTTCTTAAACACTGTGTCAGACCCTTTGGGCTGGTTTTGTCTGTGTTTTCCGTGTGTTGCCCATATTTGGACCTTCCGTTTCCGTTTTCAATTTATACCTCACTGTGTCTTAGTTCACCTGTCTCCCCCTTATTGGTTGGTTCAGTGTATTTAAGGTTTGGTTGTCATTGTCAAGTTTGTCGGTGATTACATTCTGTTTACGTTCTGTTTCGTTGTGTTTGTGTGGATTACCCTGGATTCCCTATTGTTCATGTCAGTTTTTGCCTTTTGTGGAGTGATTAATAAAACACTCGTGCATTGGACTTTGTAGTCATCTCTCCTCTTTTCCTGCAAACCAACACCGTGACACACTGAGAATGAGCTAAAAAGGACTGGGAGTTAAAACGATCCCTTATGCTATCACTCCATTTGGTGGTCACCCTTGGTATTACAGTCTTCATTTGCAAAATTATGATATATGATATTTTTCATGTTTTTTCGGCCTCTGAGCTAGATAAAATTTTCAAACCAACCATGATTCCTAAGAATTACTTATTCTTACGTAAAAAAGTTTTGAAGAGTTAGAATAATACATGTATGCAAGGTCAAAAAACACTTCAGTTTTCTCCAAAAATAGATTTAATTTTACCTCATTTCTAAATTATTCATAAACGACTCGTGCGAGGCAGTTCAAAGAATCAGTCTCTCTAAACCCCTCCTTTCGTGAGCCCTCACTGCTGTGATTGGTCAGATGGCACAATCCTTTATTGGTCTACCGCGTACAAGTGTCGGAGAACGAAAAGCTCAGCCCATGGCCATAACTGATTGACAGCCCTGGAGACTTGTCAATACATAGAAAAGATGGCATCGATTTTACCATACCGATTCCAGCCAGAGTCTGAAGTGGCTGATCGACAAGTTAGCACGGTCTACCGTGGAAAGTGTTCACAATTTGCTTATGTAAGCGAACCGGGCACACCTCTATGTTGTAAACTTCAACAATGTATAATGCATTAAGGCGGCTTTCACACCGACCATGGTAAGCGGTTGATTTATGGTGATTTCTTAAACTATCAGTAAAAAAAACATAACTGTAATTTTAAAATGCAGCATCCAAACACTTCAAAACTTTTAACATACACAGAACTAGTCATTCTGAGTAATAAATGCTTAGATCCATCGATATATAAAATAGTCTACTAAAAATAGAAAATTAAAAAACTATTCAACATCTGATCTCACTCTAACTCTCTCACTCTAACTCTGTGTTGGGGGATGGGATTAACTGTGTGTATGTGTGTGTGCAAGTGTGACTGGGGGTACTTGAGTGGCTGTGTGTGTGAGAGAGAGAGCAAATTGCATTCTGACAAATTTTGCTTTGAGTGGAACCACTTTTATAATATATGTAGTATGTATAATATATGTAGTGAGCTGTAATTCTCTACTCACCGTAGACAGTAACATTGAATGTGGTCTTTCTGCTGCTGTCGATGTCAACTTCATAATCTCCAGAGTCTGTGCTTCTGGTGTTCATGATAGTCAGAGATCCAGTCTGATTGTCCAGCTTTAGTCTGTCTCTGAATCTCTCATTAGCATCTTTATAATATACAGCGATATTAGTGAATTTTTTACTGATTTTAGCTATGAGTGATTTGTTATGTCCAAACTTCCACATGATCATAGCAATGTTCTGTTTTTCAGTAACAGTAATGTTTAGAGTGACAGATTCCCCCTCCATCACTGATACTGACTTTACTTCATCAGCAAATACACCTAAAGAACAAACAGAAACAGTTTCTTAGTTACACATACACATCAGCTACACATTTATTACAAGGTAAAAAACAAACAAACAAACAAAACCGATTTCTGAATACACATTGTAATATATTGGACATTGAATTTTGGCTTAATTTTAAGAGTTAAATAAGTAAACTGAACAGTAGTTAAATTTCCATTTTTTTAATTTATTGGTGGTGGAACTGAAGTTCATTACAGCTCTACAAATATAACATACAAATATAAAATCGTTTCTTCCACTTACCAATCAGTTGGAAACAGCACAAACAGCAAAACGCAAATGTATGAAACATTTTCTTTATCATATCAGAGGTCTAAAATAATTTGTCAGGTTTGAAAACCCATGCAGACTGAATTAGACCACGCCCCATGTCTTCAACTACACTTTGTCCTTAAAACCCGCCCCCAAGGCATGTCAATCCAAATGATTGACAGGAAAGACACCCATCAAGTTGTCTCATTAAAAACTCTCTCTCTGTCTCTTTTTATTTTTTTGGTCATTTACAAACTGTTACACAGACAACTGCCAGGACACTTTTTCATTGGTATGTGGCTTGTAGGTACATTTTCTGTCTCATTCCAAAGGTAATCACCCTCAAGCATACCTCTCAAGTATCTCCCCCCCACCAAAAAAAAAAAAAAAAAACTGAGCTCTGTCACTAGCCTCGCGATATCTGCCACCTGCAGTAGCCTGCAGCTACTAGTTGATGATGGACGCCAGGACAGAGAAGGAAGGCACTCCTGCCAAAACAGTCTTAAAGAATGCAAAGTCTGCAACAAATGAGTACAATAAGTCACTAAAAGAGTAAAGAAAAGTTATGTGAAATGAAAAGAAAAACTGTACAAAAAAGCAATATGAAATGAATGAGTGTGTGAATGTGAAAAGAATGTGGAATGAAAATGAAATGTAAATGTAAAGACAAGCAATGTTAAATGAACAGAAAATATGCAAATAAGCCTTTAAATAAATGCTCTTCATATATACCCTTTTGTGTTTTCATTTAGGCTATGAATGTTCACAGCATGTCAATGTCAACAAAGGTAGGCCTATCATTGGCTTTATGCACAGCTGCACTACTTCCTGAACTTCAGCCAGCTCCTTTGTTTCCTGTCTGTCATTATTGGACAAACTGATCACCTGGATTAATCAGTTTGTCCAATAATGGCAGACAGGAAACAAAGGAGCTGCCTGAAGTTCAGGAAGTAGTGCAGCTGTGCATAAAGCCGATTGTAGTTTATAAGTGGTTGACAAGTGGTGATTTTAGCTTTCTTGTCACCTGTCTTAAAATGTCAGGGATACTGGAGCTTGGTTGGGGTGGTGGGACTGCTTGCGGCGGGCGCCAGAAAATTTCCCTTATTTTCAAATCCAAAACTTGACAGTTATGCCCTCAAGCCATCCAAGATATAGGGTGTGTCTCAGTCAGCTCCCTAGTTTAGTACAGAGTTAAAGCACTGATCAGGGAGTCGCCCATTTTAAGGGCTGTCTTAATTGCAGTCCTTCTTTACAGTGCACTGGTAGTTTTGCTCCCCCGAAAAAAAATGCACCGAACTATGCTCACAGTGTAAATTTCATCACATTTCTGATGTGCAAAAAAAAAAAAAAAAAAAAACACTAGCCAACTCAAGCTAGAGAGCTGATTGTGCTGTAGATTTACTCATGTTTATTAGCTCATAAACACAAGAAGCTTTTTTTGGTACAGTTGGAACAGTACCCGAGTACAGTTGAGACACGCATCCCTAATGCTGTAAAGTTGCCAAACCAATTCACTGCAAATGTAAAATACTTTTAAAAAATAATGTTCAGCAGTTTTTTATTCCCATTCAGTATTTTATTTGATTATTTGTTTAGTTAAAAGTAGTTAATTCTTAAAACATTGTGCAGTAATGGCAAACAGTGATATAATGTTAATTAATTTCAGATCATTTTAAAAGTAACAGGTGAAAATTTGAGTAACAGTAAAAAACACTGAACAGTTGCAAACAGCAATAATTAAACAGATCAAATGCAAACAATAACCTAATAAACATAATAAATAAAACATAATAACAATAGCCTAATAAACCATAATAACAAAGCAAAGGTCATTCTCAAAACAAAGATATATTGTCTGAATGTGACTATTAACTTGTGATCTTACATTGTGTGACTAAACTGCTTGTGCTGCAATAGGATTCTAGTGCAGGTACAACTGATACATTGTGTCTCAACTGTACCCCGCTGACCACCTCGAACATTTCTCTAGATTTTACAGTGAAATACAGTGATTTTGCAGTTTTTAGAGCACAGATTAAGATTTATGAAAATGTAAGTTAACTTTAACAGTCATGCAAGCATGAGAAGCTATTCATTATGGAAGGGACATGTTGAAATTAAAAAAAATATATATCTTAGAAAAAAAATATATCTTTGGACTGGAGAACTGCATGTACTTCAAATTTCCTACGATCAAATAGGGTGCTAATACGCATGTGTGAATCAAAATTCACAGATCAGACTTTGTTGTGCACTCAAGTTATTTAAGGTGTTTCAAATCTACCCCTCTACCAACTGTACCTGGTCTACCCTATGTAACAGTAACAGTAAAGAAGGTTTTTAGCTGAAACTGTGGTCCTTCATTATTCATAAAATGGAAATCAGCAGCATCGTATGAAGTGAAATGATCAGTCTGTGTAAGAAACTGAACATTATTTACAACATTATTACCTGTAATACAGAGCCTCAGGGAAACGGGGAAGTCTGAATCTTTACTGTGAACAGGTACAAAAATTAAATTGTCTTGAGTTTCGCTATATATATGATTATGCACAGGCGCGTACCCAGATTATTTTCTTTCCATTTTCTGTATAATCTGTATAATCTGTATAAAGCGTTATGTAAATAAAGGTTACCTCATTTGTATTGATGTCCTCTTTATTAGGAATTTGATGCTATATGATACAAAAGAAGAACATCTGTACTTTCAGTCAGTTATCCTCATTTAAAGTTACAAGTTGTTTCTATTTTTCCAGTAAGATGTTGCTCTAATGAATTCCACCATCACTACATAAAAAGGACTGCCACTGTTTTATTTACTTATCTGCATCTTAACACTAAACCAAAACTTAAAAATATATTGTAGTACAATATATAAAGATGTGTGAATTCACATAACTGTGCATGTTTCTTGTGATTTAATTTTGCCATATAGTTTTTATATTTACAGAGTATGTAAGTATTTCAAAATTACTTAAAACTTCAGTTAAAGCTTTACTAAACCAACCTAAATTGTACTTTTCTTATGTGTAACTAAGAAACTTTTTCTGTTTGTTCTTTAGGTGTATTTGCTGATGATGAAGTAAAGTCAGTGATTGAGGGGGAATCTGTCACTCTAAATATTCCTGTTACTGAAATAAAGAACATTAATGTGATCATGTGGATCTAACGAATTACTTATAGCTAAAATCAATAAGTTCGGTAAGATCACTGTATGCGATAACAGACTAAAGCTGGACAATCATACTGGATCTCTGACCATTACAAACATCAACACCACAGACTCTGGACTGCTAAGCCACTCCCCCGTACAAACGGGTATAAAAGATGCATCCACTCATTTAGATTTTTGCTTCAGAGCTGATTGCTTTGTGAGCTGCTTCTACAAGAAGAAAGAAAATACCTTCATTGCTGCAGAAGTTTCTCGGCTTTGCGGAACATCCCTTCTTTGCATTCCAGCGGAGAGACCCCCTTGCTGTGCTAACAGATAAGTGGTACAGTCCTCCCCTGGGCAATCCAGCCTAAAAGATCAATTTTCTACAGCATACATGATCGTTGAGAGTGTCTTTTTCAAGACGCATCTCCGATCGTGTACTTTTAGGGGACGATAGTTTCCTTATTTCCTCATGACAGTCACAGTCGCTGTTTCACAGGTCTGGGATGTAAACAAATGCATGTTGAGATGGCATTTGTAGATGGGTTATGCCTACGCTGTGTGGGCATGCCCAACATTACGCTCAGTCACAGCTTACATTAATATGTGAGCTGCCATTGCATTCTACCTTTTCCAGTTTCGCGTGTTGCTTGACTACCGAGGATGCATTGGCTGGAAGCATGGGAGACCAGAGGATTATAGTCTGGGTTGCTCCGCCGGGTCAGTCCCCGCAGAGGTCCGGCTCCTCTCCACGTATTACCGTCGAGTTTCTGAATGGTAATGCCAGTTCGTCCTAGTACAAGCCTTGCTTCTCATTTAGTGCTCATGAGGAAGTTAAGATGTCTATCGCCGCATCAGTGGAGGGGCTATTGTCTTCTGATGCCAGAGATTCTGCTGAGCAGCTCCCCGTTGTGGCGGTTGCACAGCCGGGGTCTGAGGCAAAGTTGACGGCCATGTTCCTCCGGGCAGCCTCGACCGCCAGGTGGGAGGTTGGGTTCTCTGCCTTCCCCTGAGCGTTTGTGGTCTGACGATTGGTTCCAGCGTCGGACGTGGCTCTTGCTACATTCTTCCCTGGTGACTTTCATCCCAGAGGTTCATGAAGAGCTTAGCTTCGTGTTTGGCTCTTCGCCCCACGCTTCCCTCGCAGGTGGCGGTGGCTTGGGAATGTGCGATTGCGGTGCATTTGTGCTAGTGAGTGCCGATACCTGGTGGGGCTGTCTGTGCTTCTCGCTTTAGTGTGTAAGCGTCTGCCAACCCTGGCTGTATAGCGGGGCTCACAGCGCTGCAGGCCTTGCCACCTCCACCCTGAAAGCGTGCATGAGGGAAGTTCTGACTCGAGGTTGATTCAGGAACTGTGTACAGTGACTGAAAAGCCTCGGTGCAGTCCATCAGTCAGGTGATGTCCATTCTTGTGGCTTAAAAGTGTCATTCTGGCTGAACCTGGGAAAGATATGTGACACCGACAAAGCTCACTTTCTTGGTGTCCGTCTCTCAGGCCAGCCTCTTCGGCGACACTGTCCAGGACTTTTCCCAGCAGTCTTTGGCAGTACACACGCAGCGAGAGAACTTGGAGTGCCCATGGAAGGGCCGCATTTATTGTCTGCCTGTCGCCGAAGGTGCCCCCTGCTGGCCCCAACAGGAATTGCACAGCTCCCCTTTGGGGGCTTTGAGCTGGCCACACCTAAGGGGCGCAGTCTAACCATCACATCCAATCCTAAAGTTTAGGAAAGGACTGCCATAAAAATTCCTCAGGATCTTTGGATGTAACAGCAGTGGCCAAAACAAAGAAGTGCCACAAAGACTTATCCAAATTCATAAAATGTTAAATACACTGTTAAACTTTGTATTCTATTGAATGCAAGTGAGTTTCACAATAATGATTAATGATATTAAATGCATATAATATAAGGATATTTGTATTATTTAACATATTTAATTATTGCATGTTTGTGTCATATTCTGAGTTGAATTTCACTGTTTTTATTTATTTTGAAAAATTCTGAATCTGTCTTTTGTGAGTGAGATGAATTCATGCATGTTCACATTTTTTTCTAGAACTAACATTTTACTCCCAATTTCTCTCATCATGAGTAAAGGAGAACTTTTAATCAATTAATGGGGAAAAAGTAACTGGTGTTTCTTATTTTAAAAAAGTAACTCAGATACTTTCTTGTCAATTAAAAAGTACGTTACTTTACTTAGTTACTTGGAAAAAGTAATATTATGTAACTTGCGTTACTTGTAATGCGTTACCCCCAACACTCCTCATAACTAGCGGCGCAAAAACTGGGTATGCAGTATATGCAGTGCGCAGGGGCGCCGCACATAGGGGGCGCCATTTGGCTGAAATCCTTTTGTGAAAATATTCTTTAATAAAACGTTATAAATAATCAAAAGCTTAAATAAAATGTTATAAATAATCAAAAGCTTAGTTGTTAAAAAATAATGTAATGAAACATTTTTATTTAAGGTTTTTTGGTTTTCTAATGAGTTCAAAAGTGTATTTATTCTAAACTTATTCAGACCGAGAGCAGCTGTATCTCTTTACGCAGGCACGGCATGGCCACCCCGCTAGAATAAGCTGTGTCACCCCACCTGCCATCTCAGAATTATCACAGAATTAAATATAAATGTAAGCAGTGTTTCATGTCCTACTTTATAGCCACAGCAGTGACAGCGTAATGCAAAATAATGGCAAAAAACAAGTCTTTCGACTTTCTTAATAAATGACTCCTATAAATCTTTTTATTATTATTTATTTATTTATTTATTTATTTATTTATTTATTTATTTTTTGGTCAAGACCCAGTTCACTAACAAATTGCTTTACATTTGTTTGTGAATCAGATAATCACTGCTTCTCGGTTAAGTCAGAAATCCTCTGAGAAATCTAATCCCATCCAGATTTGTCTGAGATTCATTGCGTAGTTGTTTGGTGATCCGATTCTCTGACCGCTCGTTTCACTTTTATTATGGATGTGCGTAGGCCTTTTTGCCATGTCAGAAGAAACAATAGCATGAAATTAATAAGAAGATGCCTTTCAAAAAAAGTTCACAAAATAAGTAAGTAGCAAAACTGATGACACACCAGCCAGAATATCTGCATTCAACAATGGAGAGGAGAGATAAATGAACATCATTTACATGGTTATTATACTTACACATACAGTACAATTACATAGTACTGTACCAGTACATTAGATGATGGAAATCTCACTATTCTATATGTACAGTACACCTTCAAAAGTGTGACTGTCAAATTTTATTTGTATCCATTTTCTATCTGTAGCCTGCTGCATTTTTGCAGAACTGCAAAATGACTACCTAGAGACATAGTCTTGTAATAGGAGACCAAGAAACACCTATAGTAGTGTATACTGTAATGAAATTTAACCAAATGTGCAGAGGATGCTAAATATATTTTATAATTTTATTTTTTACTCCACTGTATCGTGGTGCAGTTCATATACAGTTCTTTGGTATTTGATCTTTTCTAGTGCTTTTCATTCTGCTGCAAGATTACTTTACAGTAGTAAAATGAAAATTATTTTTTACTAAAAGTTCATTATTGAATTAGAAATCTGTAATGTAAAATAATTCCTAATAAAAGATCCTTTTCTGTTGTTCACTCCAACATTGTGTTGAATGATATGACACTAGGGGTCGCTCTAGGGAGCCCAAACACCTTTGACAACATTGAAAAAAGGCCAATGAATTTATACATCTGGGTATAAATAGGCCAGCTTCCAAGACAGGCTGGGGCACAATGTGCAACAGTCAGGAAGCCTCAGGGGTCTGAACAGATCGGTGGGGAAGCATAATTTGGTAATCCGATTCCTCAGAGGTGCCCACAGGTTGAACCCTCCCAGGCTGCACCTTATCCCCTCCTGGGATCTTTCTGTGGTCCTTCAGGCCTTACAGCAAGTCCATTTGAGACCCTTTAGTCAGTCGAACTCAGTGCCCTTCCCTTGAAGACAGCCCTCCTGACTGCGCTCACCTCTGTTAAAAAAGTGGGAGATCTCCAAGCCCTCTCTGTCAATGACTCGTGCCTAGATCTCGGAAGGTCATAAAGAGGTGAGGTGCATTAATTCAAACAAGTTGGCCGGTTGGTATCTGTGCCCCCATGCACTCGTGATGCAGTCTGGCAGTTGTGGCGTTTAGTATAGGGACCCCTAGTGTCGTATCATGTGACACAATGCTGGCGTGAACGACAGAAAGGGAACGTCTTGGTTACATATAGTAACCCTCATTGCCTGGTGGAGGGAACAGAGATGTTGTGTCCCTCATGCAACAGCTCCGGACTGCCTCTGAGTGAATTGATGTCTGAGGCATGGTCAGATATGCAAATTCTGCACACCCAATTTCATTGGCCTTTTCTCAATGTTGTCAGAGGTATTTGGACTCCCAAGAGCGACCCCTAGTGTCCTATCACTCAACACAAAGTCTCTGTTCCCTCCATCAGGGAATGAGGGTTACCATACATAACCAAGATATTTTTTGTTAGTGTTACTGATCTCACGAGTGTTCACTGGACAAGAAAGTCATTGCTGTTTTTGAATTGTGTGTAATAATTTAAGAAAACCTGTAATAACTAGATTGAAACATTTGAAAGACAAATTTATGCTGGCTTGTCTTAAAGTCTTGTATAAAAACAAATAGTTTGGTCAGTTAGATGTTCTAGATGTTTGCTAAAGTATTGCTAGTTGGTTGCTAGGATATGCTGGGTGGTTGCTAGGCTCATGCTATGCAGTTGCTGGGGTGTTGCTAGATTATATGGTTTAGGACTCTTATGATATTAGATTTTTCACACCACGGTTATTGTGGCCAAAAAAAAAAAACAATCACGATATTGATATATTGCGATATCTACAGAAACATTGGGGGGGAAAGTTATAAGTCTATTTATAAAGTCTAGTTATAAATTCAACAGTATGATGAATAAATATTAATAATATAAACTGATACTTTATCCTGTTAACTTGCGTACCCCTTTTTTAAGCTCTTTAACCTATAGTTGCACAGGCGCCGATGATGTCATGCAGTAAACGTGTTGCTAAAACAGTTTTATTGTGCGCCTAGAACAGCCGCAGATGAAGTGCATGGCACTGCGACCAACTTAACATTTTACAGAGTTTAATGTAGCAATGTGGTCGCTCAGTGTTTCTAGATCAGTTTTAATCGTGTAATAGATTTGAACAAAGAAATCAAGAGCTACACACAGACCGCATTGGGCACGACTTGATTGCAAATAAAAAATAAAAAATAAGACGAGGAAAGAAAACATGGTACTTATTAAAATAATCACCCTTTATTTAAATACATGAACACAGAAAACTGCTTACTTTTTTTCAAGTGTGGAAAGAGCCTCTCACGCTCACGCTCTAATGACATGATGACTAATCTTCTAGAAGTAACTGCGCGCACTGCGTCGTCTTCTTGTTGGACAGGTGTCAGCCTTAAGGTGCAATACTGCCACCAGTGAGGTCAACCAGGTACTGGCGCTGAAGTATTTACGTGCCGTGCGAACTTACGTTTCAGCACATCAGTCAGAGTCACAGAGCAGAAGCAGATGAACGTCTTCGTCTTGTAACGGTAAAATATCTTGTTGTTTGAATAAGTGCAACGTTGTCTTTATGAAATAAACACTAGTATGTCTATAAAGGTTTATATAATGATCACCACACCGGTGTGATGTTGACGTAATGTGATGTTGTCGTTTTAATGATGGACAAATTGCACACACTCGCTGGTGAAAAACCCGCGGTGTAACTGCATTTGTAAACTGCATTCAGCTAGGTAAAATATATTATAAGAAATTTCTATTTTGATTTTATGGCTATCTGCTGAATGTGCTGATGCATGTAAATTACATGATGTAATTTATTAACATTTCATCATATTATATAGCCTATGGTCACACAGCATGGTAGGTTAAGGTTTACGATGCTATTATATTATGCATGTGTTTGCTGGCTAGATTTTTTTTTTTTTAAATCTAGTATTGTATACTCCCCGCTCGTCTTCACATGTATAAAAACATGGTTTACTACTGTAATAATGTTGTATTAAATAAAAAATAAAAAACTTTACACAATGAGAATGAGAATCATCAGGTCACTGTGCATTCTATATATTTTATCATGCAGAATGTAATATGCATGTATGCAAAGAAAAAAAAAGAAAATGAACATCTTACACAACTAAATAAGAGAGAGTGCACAATAATTCACAAACACAGGACAAATAATACACAGACAACCACCCAGGAGGCAAATTGGTAAAGCTAACTTTACTAGAAGGCCAGGTGTGTTGTTGTAATTAGTTTTAAAGATACCCTCTATATATTATCTGTATAAAAGTTATTAATACTAATTAAATATAAGAATATTATTGTGTGTTATTTTTTTTTTTTTTTTTTTTTTTTTGATGGTAGAGGGGTTCGTGGAGGGGTTGGGGGAGGGTGCCCTTTTTTCAGTTTCAGCACATGCCCCTCAAAAGGTCTGTGCACGGCCCCGCGGTTGATGGTGTGGTCTGAATGATCCCACCTCTGTTAATAACAGAAAATTTAACATTGTTTCCAAAACTGATCCAGTTTTAGTGCTTTGATATTATTATATGTATTTGTAATGTTTGGAAATTTGGAAACATTAAATCATCAACATTAACATCTTAAACTTGCAATACCACCTAAGCAGTAATTTATTATGTTCGCATGTCTTCTTTAGTGATACAAGCTCAGAAACATTTATAAACTGTTGAGGTTTTTTTATATTGTTTATTGACTTGGTGCCATGATGGATATTGAAATGTTGTTATTTATTTTTCTTTTTAAATATGATTACTTAATGGTTAACACAGTTTCCTTCCAAATGAACTGATATCAGGGCTTAGGTGTGCCTAGAGTTGACTGCACCAATCAGGATGGTCTAGTCATCAGCCTGCAGAAACCAATCATCAGATCCCCTGGACACAAACACTTCCAAAAGAAAGAAGAGACAAAATAGAGTGTAGTAACAGGTGCCACCCCTCATAGAACCCATGCTACTGTGGGCTGATGAGATATTGTTATATGTCAGTGAAACAAACTTTTTTGTCCTGTCCCATTTTACCGTGCTCACGGCACACGCTCTTTAACTATGCAAATATGAGGCGCACGGTTTATATAACTTCATTATAAATAAATCGCACAACCATAATACAACCATACATCATCAATTAACTCATGAAATACCAAATTGCCAATTAAAGCTGCAAAACTGTGCAAAAATCAAAAATCGGTAGGGGTCATTGACAGCATGTTCCGGTGGTACCTGAGAACCCATTATATATACTACTTCTATTCCATACCCACCAGCCCCTGCTTAAAATTCACTTAATGTTTACAACAATTAATACAATCCTCTCTTTGAAGGATGTTCTTGTGGCAGATGTTGTGCCAAATTTCAATTCCCTCCCAAATTATTAACCAGGAAACCTGTTTCAACAGTAACTGCTACCAGCTTTCTTTCTGGAATTTAATCCAGCACAAAAAAAATCTGATCAGGTGCTACTGGAGATCTGCATGAAATCAGACCTCTAGCTCCGTGGATGGGCCTGTGCTTTTAATTAGCACAGTTGTGGGTTAAAAAAAATATGTTCTTACTGCATATTTACGTCTACATTTTTTGCATTGTATAATTTATTTCATAACCTCATAACTGCATTCTGACCCACATTTTATTCTCGTTTGTCTTTATTTTCAGCTCGTCTGCCTGTTCCTAACATTACCAGAGACTGTTCATCATCATCTTGTTCTTTGTTGTGTTCAGTGGTGAAAGTGAGTCATGTGACTCTTTCCTGGTACAAAGGAAACAGTTTATTGTCCAGCATCCGTGTTTCTGATCTCAGTATCAGTCTCTCTCTACCTCTGGAGGTTCAGTGTCTGGATGATTCCTACAGCTGTGTTGTGGCTTATTCATTCACCAACCAGACCACACATCTCACCAATACTCAACTATGTCAGCCATGTCCAGGTACATGTGACAGTCTTTCTAGATTTTCACTGATTGCTCCTTTATGAGTAATTTCATTCCAAGTATTATTTTTAATTAATTTAACATCACTTTACTGACATCTCATCTTGACTTTTCTATCTGCTGAGAGGCTTTCATTAAAATAAAGGGAAATATTTTTCCCTCCAATGATGAAACAGGAAACTAGTTTGTAAAGATTAATTCATTTGTCATTTTCATTGTGTGCCAAATATTGTACAGAAATTACACACTTCAGCTCCTATAATAAATGTCCTTCACTGGTAAAACTTTCATTGTGTTCTTTTATCTCCTTAGATTGCACATTCTGTTGTCATGCTACTGAAGCTGTGACTCGATTGGTCATCTCTGCTGTGGTGGGTGTGGCTGCTGTTTTTATTATGGTGTATGACATCACATCCAGGAAAGGTGAAAAGTAGAGATGACAAAACAGACATCATCATCAAACCCTTGGAGATAAATTATATATTCTGACATTGTTAACGTGTCCAACCCTTGTCAGAATATTTTTACATTTAAACAAACTGGCTTATCAGTTCATATTGAATGACCTTATGAATTAGTTTAGTTATTTTATTTATTTTGGCTAAATCATAACTGAGAATAACAGAGGTTTCTTTTACCACTAGGTGGATTTTGTTGCTGTTTTTATTTTATTTTTTTTATTTTTTTACCCTTTTTTATATCAATAGCGCCACCTACTGGTTCAGTCTATCAGTGTTAGCAATGTTAGGAGGCTTTTTAAGTCAGTGCATGTAAATAGTTTAATTAAATTTAATATAATGGTATAGCTTCGCTGTTTTGAATAATGTAGCTTTTCAGAGTGCGCTGTTTTGTTAAGTAATGTGGTGTTGTTGTGTAGTAAGGTTTTCTTTCTCTGTGTTCCTGTACAATATTTACAAAGTATTTCTGGTTGCTTTGCTATGAAAGATTGCAAAACGACCACTCATAGAATTACTTGGGACTACTTGTTCAGTGCCTAATTAGAAAAACTACAAATTCAATTCATGTCATTTTAACTAGGTAAATACAGGCTTTTTGTTGTTGTTTTTAATATGTTGCATACATATTTGATTTATATATATATGATCTAGGAAAACCCAACACAAGGTGAAATTTTACCCATATGAAAGCTGGGTTCAAGCGCTTTCCAGAACTGTTTTTATTTTGTTCATAACCAAAGTTATGGCTACCTTAAGTTGGCAGATAGCCGTGATTTTCAGGAATGGAATATTGAGAAAAACGGCTTTAAAGTGAGACGGCTTTCACTTTCACTTTACTGGTTTAACGAGAGTTGCCTGTCAAGTTAGGAGCGCTATACTGCATCATTACACAAACAGACTAACGATATAATTCACTCCATTCCTTTCCCAGTTCACCAGCCACTTACGTGCATGTATTTCGGGAGAAACTGGTGAATTTACGTGCTGTAAATCCGGCTGACAGGAGTCTCTGAACGGCAGCGCGAAAAAAACATGGCGGCGCCCATCTCACGATATAGATCACGATCCAGATCAATTATAAATGTTTTTAAACGGCAAAATACACTCATTTACACGTATTCGTGAGTCCAATTATCAGATAGTTGAAGACATGGTAAGCAAGTGTGTGAATATTTTGAATAAAAAAGGAGAAATGAAATAAGAGCGATACGTCTGTCATACAGCGCTATAGTGGCTGTGGTGTCAATCATGACGGGTCGCCATTGAAACAATAAAGTGAACGTTCTAAAATAACGGTCGCCTAAAAAAAGAACTCACTCTGGGGGGTCAGACAGAATATTTTAAACTCACCAGTGAAGGGGTTAAAAGTGTCTAATGTGACCTTTTTGGCAATGCTGAAAGCAACAATACATTTAAGCAAATATATGATAAAACTGCGAACAAACAAGTGTTTCCCATGACCAATATCCAATATTTAGTTTTAACAATGTTAAAAAGGTTCCATATTTATGAATTAGATTATAAAATTTTATTTTGTTAAGAGTGCATTGCAATTCTGCACTTCTGAATGGCTGTGGCGTCACGTGACTTACGTCTGGTGTGGACAGCTAAATCGCTTGTCAGGAACTAAGACTGTTTAGTTGTGCCATCTTACAACCATTATATAGTAAATGCAAGTCAAAGTGTTGCCTATGTAACCAGTTAAAACCTGAAGTGGCGATGAGGTCTTAAAATGTATGGTAAGAGTCTTAAAAAGGTATTACATTTAACTCATGATTCCTGTATATACTCTGGAGTAACAGCTCACTACCAGTTACAAAAGACACTGTAACAGTCTGTCATAGGCAAATCTACTTGCATTTTTTTAAAAAGCTCCATGTGAAGCAGATCTGCTCTACCAGTATTGTCATCAAATTTTATTTCATTTGTCATGTGCATCAGTATTGTATTTGCACACTACATGTGCAAAGTGTAAAATTATCCAAACACATGTGTGTTTTATTGTGATCCAGCGCAGAGCTGGTTTGGTTCATTTGAACTCATTAGAATTTGAAATCCTTATGGAGAAAATGAATTGGAAAAATACTTCCATAGTATGTGTCAGTGCATGTTCCTGTTTAGTTCCTTTGTTTCCTTATTTGGTTATGTTTCCTGTTCTTGTTTAGTTTGATTCTCTGCACCCTTTGTTTGTTACCAAGGATACTAATTTGACCACACCCATTCCCTCCTTAGTTTCCAAAGGTTCTCATTAGTCCCTCTTTTGGTTATGTATTTATAGTCCTGCCTTTCCTTTGTTTCTTTGTCCTGTTGTTTTCTTCTGGATTTTCTCCTTAGATATGGATTTGGTTGTCACTTTTTGCACTTTATTTGCATGTTTGCATTGCATCTTTAATAAACTCATACTGTTTTAAATAAACTGTTTGAATATTATAAATGATCATTATTTAAGCAAATTATATGTTCAGTGAAAAGACTGCTTGATAAGCATAAACAAGTGTTATTTTAGTATCTTTAATATACTAGAGTAGTTGTCATTCAAATTTTGAAGTGGTTTGGCGTAATTCATATTTTCCTTTTTCATTTGAATTTCAATTAAACTTTTCTAAAGTTTATTTTAAGTTAGTTTCACTAATTAGATGACTGGTCTCTTGTGTTAGTTAATGATTACATGACGTAAAACATCAAATATTTCATTTCTGCATTAAACGATTGCAAAAAAAAAAGTTAGAAATATGAATATTTTGTTGATTAAATGTTGAATTTAATTATTTTAAAGTAATCCTATACCTATCTGATGAGAATTAAAAAAAATATAAAGATTAGCTGTATCACTGTCAGTCTGTAGTTTGGTCTTAGTTGTTTGAGATCCCCTGCATTTAGACTCTCTTTTTGGTTCACATATAGACCTTTTACCTGAGTATACAATTTACAAATTCTAACTTCCGATTGGATGCTCTTCTATTCTGGTCTCTTCTATTTATTCTTATTTATTTATTCGTTATTCTTTGGAATAGCGCTGAGTGGTGAACTTTCTAAGTGAAGTGTCACTCTATCTGAGATTGTATTTCCTTCAAAACATTGAAACTTTAACCTTTTAAAACTACTTTAAACTTCAAACTATTTCAGACTGAAAACAATCAAACTTAAAACTTTTTAAAACATTTAAAACTTTTTTGAACTTTCTGGTCTGGCTTTCTCAAGCCAACTTAAAGTTTGTCTTGACAAACCTTTTTATCTAGTTCAGTACTCAAATGTTGTACCTATCTAGGCAATACAGTGGAATACTGCAAAAAGTTTAGTAAACCACCCCTATTGTTCAAACATTTTTTATTTATTATGATTATTAGGGAGCTAAGTCCCCCTAAAATGAAAATCATAGAATCGCCCCTGGTGCCATACTTGTTGACGCTGCATGTTTGTTAAGGCATGTTCCCATCTTTACAGCATACTTCCAATCATTGAAAGCTGAGTCTGATGAAAAAGTTATGTATTTTCTGCATGGAAAACAAAATGTGGCATCTGCTTCCACAGAGTATTCCAACCACTCTTGTGACGTATACCGAGACGCAACAAATGACCGTTGCTGGTTGTAGCAAAGTCAAAGAGGAAAACGTCTTGACCTGATTTGGTTTGTCCTCACCAAATTCAAGAGGCACACTTGGCGGTGTAAATTTTGCTTTTATGTGGACTTATGTGGCAAGTTGATATCTGCTGTACTTTAAACCTCACATAGCAGGAAAAACTAACACTTTGGAGAAGGTGATAAGCTCTGCAAGTACAAGAAAAAGAAGCCCTGCTCTCTGCATGTTTCTATGGATGGACACAGAGATGTTTAGAGGTAGTTCACCCAAAAATTAAAATTCTGTCATGTATTAACCCTCATGTCATTCCAACCCCTTAACTTCAAACGTGACTTCATCTTTGAAACTCCTGTCCATCCATTGAAAGTTCAGATAACTAAAAGCTTGGAATATCCCAAAAAAAAAAAAAAAAATCATAAAGATGTTTTAAAGGTATTCCATATGATTCAAGTTTTTTCTTGTGAAGAGAAATGGTCACTTTTTATGATGAAAACAGATTTAAGAAAGGGAAAGAAAGCTTGAAAAAATTATCTTCATTTTTATTTTAACAATAACCAAAGTCTGATGGATTTGAACTACAGGAGAGTGAGTAAATTATGACATTTTTTCATTTTTGGGTGAACTGTTCCTTCAAAATGAAGATAGGAAAACCTCATGCACACTTGAAAGTCTTTGGATGCTTGATGCTGTCACTTCCCTAAAAATAATGCTAAAGATGATTTTTCTCCATTGAACGTATGTTTTTGAAAAGCTCCAAATATGAGGATAATTGTTTTGGCCAATTTATAAAATGGATTGAATTCAGTTTACAATATTGACCTTGCATTTTTCAAATGTATTTGTCCAAATGTGAGAGACATTTTTCTTTACTTTTTTCTTTTCTTTTTTTTTTTTTTTAAGTTAATGCAAGTTCATCTGAAATGTCAGTGGCTTTTTTTCAGTGGCACATGGATGATACATTTCTGTTGTAAATTGTTGTAAACGGTTGTAAATTCTTCCTCTAATTTCTATGCGATGCTAAAAGTGGAAATCATGTCAATGAGTGTTGAAGACTCCTGTGTGATGTAACAAACATTTTTTAAAGTTTGACTCTTGAGTGTAAAAAAGCTTCATTGTTTCCAAACAAATATAAAACAAAATATGTATTAAAAAAAAGTTATATTTTGTGTGTGTAATCAAATATATTTTGTGATAATTTGTGTTATAATAATGTAAAAATTCTATTTAGTTGAAAGCAAATTTTTAGTTTAAGTTGAATATAGAAATTGGATGTTGTCTTATTTCACTTTTTTTTCTTTTTTTTTCATTTAAGAAAAACTGAACCAATTACTTCTAACAAGTTGAATTTTTTTTTTTTTTTTGTATCCAATGACACTTCTTTTCTTTATATACTTAGTGCAACTTGTGGCAGATATTTGCACCTCTGTATTGTAAAACAGTATGCAATATTAACATATTGAGTGTAAATTACCATTTTTATTAGGCTAAATATTAAATGCATGGCACCATATTGAGACAGTAAAGCACTCCATGCACCAATAAACTCTTTGTTATTGTAATACCCATGAGGCACAACAAACACCTTTCAAATCTGATATCTGATGGGAAGAGGGAGAAGAATGAGTTCAAAAGGCGGATTCGAACTGTGTATTACATCTTATGCCACCGTTTCAATTGTAAATCATGCATCTATTGTAATTTTGTCTGTTTCAGCCAGACATTGGTGGGTAGAGATACTGTAACTAGCTCTGATTGACAGGAAAAGACAATGTCCAGGGTGTGTATGAGTTTGTGCTTTTATTTGAATGGATCCTAGGATAATTCTTTGTATCCACCTTATCCTTCAATGCGGAAATAAACCTATGGGCGAGACTTCTGGTTCATTAGCTGCTATAAGGAAATAACAAGAAGAAACCTGCATTAAATGGTAAAACTGCTTGCACTACAAACCAATGTGTTCATAGTTAAAATAATACATTAAAATAACATGGTAAGACAAGCTAATTTGTAATACCAAGCAGCTGGACACTATGAGACCGGAACCCAGACCCATGAAATTTACAAAAAGCCACGCCCGCTCTTACAGGAAAAATAAGGAGGTTATAGGATGATTATTTGTGTAAGATAATTATAGGATAATTATTTTTTGTATAGGATAATTATTGGTGTCTTCTATGTACAGGATAATTATGGGGCTGACTTCCTTTAACCAGAAACTTTACAGATTTCCTGTATAATCAGTTTACAGAACAATACTAACATGCTTATATGTTTAAGCAATAACTGCTGCTGTGTGAGATCTATTGTACTTCACGTTGTTAAGGACATCAAAACACTAAAAATGGCTTGAAAGTACATGTATTGTGAAAAGTTCTAAACAAATAAGCATGATTAATTTCATATAATTCAGGTTATGTATTCATTATTATTTACATGTTTTTTGTTGTTACTCATAGAAAGCAGTAGACAAAAGTAATAGAATCTTACAGGGTTTTTTTCTCCTAATAATGATGTCTGTTTCTTAGTTTAGGCACATTTGATAGTTTCTTAATTAGGCTACTGTTTTTTTTTTTTTTTTTTTTTTTCCTTAAAACAGTAGTTTCAGACTCCTGAAGAACTACACTGTAAAAAAAAAAAAATGTTGAATCAACTTAAAATAATTTGTAACCTAGCTGCCTTAAAATTTTAAGTTCAGTCAACTCAACTTGAAATGTTAAACTATACTAAGTGACAACCTAGATATTTGAGTTGAATCCACTTAAAATTTGAATGCAGCTGTACTTAGTACAGCTTAACATTTCAAGTTGAATATATATGTTATTGTTAACCCTGCCTGGTTTAAATGTTTGAAAATAATAAACTGGCGGATCGCCAGTTCATTGATAGCGGAATGCAGGGAGAAAAAAGAAAATAATCACGAGAAAAAGAATGCAACGACTGAAAAGAGCTCTCAGATGTCATAACCTCATAATAAATTACCCGTGTCATATAAGATTTCTGGTTCAGGGTAATCACAGTAGCTAATAACTGTGCTAATAACTTTTCTGGGTAATTAGATCAACTAGATCTTATATTACGACACTCTCGTATCATAATATAGGATGTTTCAGGTTAAGGGTGAGGCTCAGAAAAACTGTTTGCAAACTGTTCGTCATTGATCCGTTTTTCTAAGCCTCACCCTGAACCAGAAATCCTATATATTTGGACTCGACTCGTGTCATATATGTTATATTATAACAGGACTCAGAAAAACGGATCGCTGACGAACACTCGGAGGACTTCACTACAGATCATCTATATTCACTCTACTCTACACCAATATGAAGAAAACACTTATACTCTTTCTGTTATTCGTGATCGGTAAGTGTTATTTATTTATTTATTTATTTATTTATTTATTTATAATGCATGCTGCAGCACTTTCGGTTTCGCTTTTCTACAAACAGGAAAGTTACATCTTCTTTTTCTATTGTCTTATACCGGAATTTCTAAAGATAATAGCTGTGATAATAATAACTTTTCTTGGTCATTAGATCTGGAATGATCCAAAATTGTGACGATTTTCATTTTCCTACTTTTTTGAGTGATTTTGCGGGGTTGTTGTTTTCAAAATAACCTAAAAATAACCTTCTCATTAGAGAACATTCTCTAATGGTTCTTTTTAGGTTATTAAAAAAAAAAAAAAAAAAAAGTAAATAAATAAATAAACTAAAAATAACGTATAGGGCCTACAGAACGTTCCCAAATGGTTATCCTCAAATTGTATTACCCTATAAATAAATATCTTTCCAATTAAAACGTTGCAGATGTTTTTGTGTAATGACCTAGAGCCACGAAATTCTCTGAATGCAAAATTGATTAAAATACAGAAATGTTATCAATCAAAACACGTTTTAAATTATAATATTAAGCCAGGGTTAAATCATAGAGGAATAACAGAAATCATAAATTCGTGGGTTTGTTTCATTTTTCATTTACTCCGTGCCACTGCACGTGCCACTCCATGCTTAAGTGGAACGAAATGAATAGTGATGACTGACAGAAAAACTTTGTGTTTGTTCTTCAGGTGTGAGAGGTACTGGAGCGAAGTCATTGCCTGTGAAGGTGGGAGATTCAGTCACCCTATACACTGATGTTCCTGAGATCCAGAAATATGATGCAATACGGTGGAGGTTTGAACAGCAGGAATCTCCTGTAGCTGAAATCAATAGAACGGCTGGAATCTTCAACACATCTGATGGTCCTGATGGGAGATTCAGAGACAGACTACAGCTGGATCAACAGACTGGATCTCTGACCATTATCAAGACTGAAACCAATCACTCTGGACGTTATGAGGTTGAGATCAGCAGCAGCAAACACACCATACACAAGACATTCAATGTGACTGTCAGTGGTGAGTAACTTAATGTAATGAATTTATTTAAATCAGCAGCACTGTGTCAGATTGTTGATTGTTAAAGTTAATGACAGTATTAAAATCCTTCTGTATGCTTCTGAATAATGTCTGAGTAGCTGTTCCTCAGTGTTCCATCATGTGTTGATACAGGTCAAGTGAAGACAGTATTAGTTATGGAGGGAGATTCTGTCATAGCTAACATCTCTGAAGGACGTTTTTCTGCATATGGTGGTCCTGTCGGAAAATTCCAAGACGGACTGAATAATGTCACAACTAAGCCGACCACACATGGTGAGTAACTCAAGTCTGTTAAATCTGTATCGTGTCTTGTGATGTTATTATCAGTCCTGTGTTGCCATTAAACACATGCTGTAGCATCCAGCAATACAGAAGGTAAACACTGTCAATGAGAACATCACAATCACTGAAACTACAATGGAATCGGATTCATATTTACTATGTTTTATTTATAAGTTTAATGTGTCAAAGTGTTCAGTGTTATAGATCAGACTGATAGATTCACTTACACTAATGACTGTCTCTCTTTATTTGTTCCAGATTCAGGTCTGTCTTCCGGTGGGATAATAGGAATAGTTGCTGCTTGTATTATTGTTTTGGTGGTGATTGCAGCTATTTCTATGATTTGCGGTTGGTGCAAACTGTTGCTGTGCTGGTGGTAAGACGACTAACACCAGGACTCCAGACTATTAATTGAGAGCAGTGGCCCCAGCACCACTAAGTTCTACAGATGGTGGTGCCAGAAGCAGATTTGGTAGCACTGGGGAGTAGACTGTGGGCATATTAAAAATAAAGATTATTTAATTATAAAAATACTATCATTTTGCATTAATATGTGCCATTACTAAGAAGTTTACATGCTTATTTCTTGGTAATGCACATTTGATTGTAAAGTACTAAGCTTGAGTTGAGAAGCAAAATTTACTTTTACTAACTTTTGTTATACTTTTATTAAATGTACAATTGTTCTTCTATAGCAGGGGTCAGAAAACTTGGTCCTGGAGGGCCGGTGTCCTGCAGAGTCTAAAATGTGCATGCAAATACACCTTTAAGTGCCACCTTAAAAAATTGATTAACCAATCTTGGAAACTGTTGTCTTTCGCCATTTGTCTGAGAATTGTATAAAAAGTTCCTGCATCTTTGTTTAATTTTAAACTGCCTTATACCCAAGTAATTCAAAATAAACATGTAGCTGGTGTACATGTAAAAAAAGTGACATTAAGATATGCAGAACATATCATCAGTAATGTCAGTTAAACTTCAATTACTGTGTAACATTAATATTTTTAAAGTCAGCCTTCACCTTTTTTTGACTTAGTTCTGAAGCATTATTCTTGTCCATCTCTCATTTATTTATTTATGTTTAAACTATTTTTTCATGTTTTTGGTTTACACTTCCATTGTTCTTCAGATGTATTTTCCAAATATATAATAAAGAAATTCAGACGAGCAGTTCCCTTTATTGAACACTACACTTCCCATTCCACTTTGCAGCATGATTTAAATTCACACAGTGCTACAAGCATTGGGAGACCTTTTACCATATGAATGCATCCAGATATTATTTAATAACCCCTGAAGTAATTCATCCAGTAGCTTTTGTTGTTAGGCTAGCAGTGTAACCCGTGTGAAATTTAACTTAATTTTCTTTTTTTTTTTTTACAAAGTCATATTTCTTTTCTTAATGCTAACTTAAAATAAACTCAATAAAGTAAAGTTTAATTTTCAATCTTAAATTGTTTGCATTTCTGAAACAATATGCTGAACATGAGTTCTAACCTTCCCAGACCAAACATAGAGTTTGTTGAGTGAAAACTGAATTAGAATAAAGAAAAAATGTCACTGAAACTAATAAACATTTTACGTCTACAATAATCCGGATACATTTAAAAACGGAGTTTTCGTTTTAAAACGCTCTCTGTCCAGACTAAAAACTCACTGAGATTTCAGACGGAACAGACAATTGAATTGGCAGGATCAAACGGTTGACGCCTCCATGTCGCGCTAAATCATGATTGATCTAAAAATCTCAGGAGTGAATGACAGCAACTGTGAATACATTTTCTGTCATCTTTTTAGGACTGTAATATGAAAAGCGTACAAAATATATCTTTAGCAGTAGTGTGAAAGTGAATAGCACATAACAGCTTTAATGTGATGAAAAGCATCTTCTGGTTCTCAGAGATGGATTTGGTGCACATGTACACTGTTCCTATCAAATTAACTACAAATAATGTCTGCATAATGATAAAGTCCATACTTCAGATACTTAACTTCTCTTCATTGCCTTAGCTGGCATAGCTGGGGAAAAAAATAGCTTGTTTAGCTAAATGACTTGCATGGTTTTATATGCTTCTAAATCACATATGCCTCATAAATATTTCTAGACGTGGATAAATTTGCTTTGAAGTAACAGCCATTACATCTGTTATGGTAAAGGTTTACTTTGACAAGCCAAAAACAAGTTTTTAAAGTAAATCTGTGCCTTCCATTCTTCTCATATATTTCTTCTTTTTACAGTCTGGCAGAAATGATGTGTGATTCCAAAATACATGGTCACGTGACAGGCCCAATCCCAATTCTATTTTCTACCCCTTTGACTACCCCTCGCCCCTTCCCCTTGCCCCTTGAAACAAAGTGGGAAGGGGAAGGGTTAAAAATGTTCCCCTAAGAAATGGGACACCACTACTACATTGTCATACGTCATCATACGTAGTGACAGTTTCGCCGTTTTCTCCAACATTACACAACTAACTAAACTCGATCTGTACATTCTTAACTTTAATGCAGAATTTAGATATTAGCCGTCAATCACTCCCTGTCACTGACACTGCGCTCCGCTGAAACTCGGAACCGGCAGTTTTTTTCTCTCTTAACCAACCTCTGTTCCAGATTTGCACAAACTACATTGCAATTAGGGGTGTGTGATACAACGATTTTTGATTGTGGACAATTAAAATGTATCCACAATCTGCTTCTGAAGAAATATACTATATTTCGTGCTACAGCGCACATTCTGTCAGACGCAATTCTGGCGCCTCAGTCTCAATATACTGTACAACGCGGCATACATTCACATCAAATGATAACTCAGCTTCAGAGTTTCACTCAGACAGGGGACTGGGGTAATTTCCACTGGGGACACACTTTTTAAAATCCCCCCACTTTCAAATTGTTTCGTTAAATTAATGTCTTATGTTGTAGAATGCACGCTCAGCACTGCCGAGAGTTTCGCGCCATCGTTAAAACGAAACCGAAAGTAAAACGCGCGCGCGCATTCAAAAGCAATTTTTATACCCCAAGTTTAGAGAGCGACTCCCCAATGTGCGCAAATTAGGCTAAATAACATATCTAGGCTGTAGGCTATAGGTTGTGTAGTTGTATTTAATATAACCTTAATATTCATTTGGTGCTCCTAATTTTTTTTTTTTTTTTTTTTTTTTTTTTTTTTTTTTTTTGGTGCTCCTAACTTTTTGAAGCTACCAAGTAAAAAAGTTAATTTCGAGCCCTGTAGAAAAAAATATATTTTCTAATATCGTGCAATCAGTTCTATCCGCTAGCAAACTTTAGCGATTTTTTTGCAAACGTTTCTTTACAGAACATCGCCGTAAACACAAACACAAGATTGAAGTTAATATACATATAATGAAAAATTGTCATAAAAATCCTTATTAATGGCAAAAATTACCTACATTTATGGGTTTGCTTGCTCGAGTGAGCAGCCATGTTGGAAATTTCTCTTAGCCCTTCGTTTGAAGTGAGGTCCCGAAAAATCTTAGTTTGGAGGGCTATCTAGCCCTTCCCCTTCTCCCTACCCCTCCAACCAAAAGAGAATTGAGACACCCCTACCCCTACACGTGAACGCGACAAACGGAGGGGTAGGGGAAAGTGTAGGGGTAAGGGGTAGAATTGGGATTGGGCCTAAAAGTGCACAGCTGCCAAGATACAGCGGGTCAACTTACCCTGTGGCTCAGCTTACCCCACTCTCTCCCTTATCCAACACAAAACTACGAACATATTCAGGTAAGCTAACCGCTTTTTTGCTTACACTGCATATAAAACACTGCATATATGACAATTGCACCTCAAAATACATACATGGAAACATTGTGCATTATGATCGCATTTATAGCTTAAGTAACTGTATTTTAAATAGTTTATATATTGAATATACAGTAAAGGGGTTAAATCATCATTGTGTTTATAATATTCCGCTTCGCGTCGTGCCTGACAACGCCCCTGTTATAAATTCACTGTAAACCACAGCTTGTTTGGGCTTATTGCTTTATTTTAAAGTAATTCTACCTATCTGGTGAGATATTCAAAAAATGTAAACATACTGGGTTCATTATTTCACTGTCCGTCTGTAGTTTGATCTTGGGTGTTGGAAAGACATTATTATTTATCTTTGTCACTTCATTGGTCTTTCTGAGCTTATCCTCATGAATCTCAATCACCATCATACCGACGATGTAAAATGTGTCTGCAGTTCCTTAAACTCACCGCTAGAGGTCATCAAACCATCACAGATTGCACTATAATATTTAATCTACTCAGATCAAACATCTAAATACAATTTACACCTATCCTCTTTTTGATTTTATTGATTACTTTATTTGAAATTCAATCCTTGTTAATTTTTTAAACTTTACAGAACTTCACTTAAAGATATTTTATAATATATATGGTATCTGCTTCTTGTCTCCTCCTCTTGTGGATTTGATGTCATAAACCAGAACAGCCACAGCAGCCACGCCCACAAGTGCAGAGATGACCAATCGGATTAGAGCTTCAGTAAAACCGCAACAATAGTGGACTTCTGGCGAAAAACCAATGGTAAAACAGAACTGTGATTTCCAGTAAGCTCTCTTTCTCTATTTTGTGAAACAGAAAAAAATATGGGTGACTTGTGAAAAAACTGGGTTTGTGTGAAAAAAAAATCATATCAGCGCTGCCGTACCTGCACATGTGTGACAGAGTTGACTGATGTCCAGATGTAGAGTCTGGTTGCTGATGGGATTGTTGATCACACAGCTGTAGGTGTTTTTATCCTGATATTCCACCTCCAGAGGTAGAGACAGACTGATGCTGAGATCAGACACACTGATGCTGGACAATAAACGGTTTCCTTTGTACCAGGAGAGAGTCACATGACTCACATTCACCACTGAACACAACAGTGAACAATTCTGCTGTGATGATGATGATGATGATGATGATGAACATTGTGAAGAGTTACTAGTTATGACAGGAATGGGCAGATGACCTGAAAACATCAGAGAATATTAATAATAAGTGGTGTAATTTGAGTAATCATTTTTGTGATGTATTTAATAAACAAGCTATACTTACGGCAGACAGAAACACTGAATGTTTTTGATGACAGTTTTACTCCACTAATCTCTAGTTTATAGTCTCCAGAGTGTTGAGTTGTGATGTTTGTGATGGTCAGAGATCCAGTTTGTTTGTTCAGCTTCAGTCTGTCTCTGAATCTCCCATCAAGAACATCAGACATGTTGAAGAATCCAACCTCTGTGTTGATTTCAGCTATTAGAATGTTTTCAGCTCCAAATATCCACTGTATGTCATCGTTTTTATGTATTTCAGTAACATCAGTGTGTAGAACAACAGAATCTCCCTCCATCACGGACACTGACTCTCCAAACACACCTGTAGCAAGAACAGAGTCAGATTTGACACAGAATATGGCTCTTGTTGGTTTACAAAGCCTTCCATGACTTTTGTAGTTGCTTATTTTTACTGCAATTTTCAGCATAGTTCTGCAGAGGATTTCTGTTTGCATGTCATGTAACGTCTGTTGAATTAACAAATGTATTTGAAGTGTAATATTCAAAATTAAGCAATATTATAACAGCAAAGAGAAAAAAAGTGAGAAACTGAAAATCACTAGAGTAATTTTTTATTATTTTCCATGTCTAGAAACATGTGAAAGCACAGGCACAAGCACAGAATCGAAACCGATGTTTCACAATAATATTATTGTAAATGAAAATCATCCCAGCTTATGACATTAAGCCATAAAAATGTATGTATGACTTACCAATCAGATACCACAACCAGAACAAAACAAGCATGTGAAACATTTTCTTTAGCAGTTCAGGGAAAGTCTCTTCTAATAAGACCATCCGCTAAAAAAAAAAAAACCCTCCCCCCGACAAATTTTGACCCTCCTTGTTCACACACACATATGCACACGCACACACATGTTCTTTGAATGTATTATAGTTATATATGATTTCTCATCTGTCTCTTATTGAATCTTTAACTGTTCTTAAAGGTGGAAAATATTTAATTATTTTTTTATAATTTAACATTGATAATGTTTGAAAGAAATTACTGGATATGCTAAATATACAGAATATGACGTAAATCTTCCTTGATTTTTTATATTTTGAAATGGCTGAAATAATTAAATTCTCTAAAATGGTGTGAATGAAAAAACAAACAAACAAACAAACAAAAAGTTAAAACAGTCACCCATCTCACATCACCAGTTTTACTTAACTACATGACACCAGCATCTTATCTGAGTCAGAGTGAAACCTGCGGTGGTCTATTTCTTTAGAAACGTGTTTGAGTTGCTGGATGAACAGCTTGTAGGTGTGAATGACCAGCTTGTAGGTGAAGAACTTCCTGTTCTGCTGTTATGAATCTCACAGTCTGAAAGCACTGCTAAACAATGCAGTACTGAATCAGTCCTATTAATGTAATTTAAAGACACACAGATTGGCAGATGACACTGGCAAGGACACTAGAATATGATATGAAGCCTAAATGGTGGACTACAGTTTTTACTGAAATGCAAATTTGATTTGGAGGAATACCAATGAAACCCACAGAAAGTTTTGAAAAAAAAAAGATATAATATATATATATATATATATATATATATATATATATATATAAGGACATGGTTATAAGTACGATTGTTCCGTTTAACACAAGGCAAGGGCGTATGTTTGATTTTGGCATTGGTGGGGACATAACAGCAGACAACAGACATTTAATTGTTTTTGTTTTTGTTGTTGTTGTTGTTTACACAATTAAATATGTAGCGTGAATTAAGGGTGATTTGGACAGTTTTTGAAATTCTGCCTTGTGCAAGGTTTCTTGACATAAATTTAAAACATCAGCCCAACACATTACATATTTTTGTAATACTGAAGATGTTAGCTACCTACACTGTAAAAAGTGATACACTTTATTTACTCAATAAAATTGTCAACAGATTACAAAGTTATTAATTAAATTTAACACATAAGAATTAATAAGAATTAATCAAATGAGATACTTACAAATGAGCCACACTGTAAAAAAAAATCTGTAAAATGTACGGTAAAAAACCGGCAGCTGTGGTTACCAGAGTTTTACTGTAAAAGTTACGGTAGCAACGTTTCACATTTTACGGTTTTCACTTAAATTTACAGGTAAATACTGTAATTTCGTTAACTGATATAATGTTAATTTACCAACTTATTGAAGTACTGAAATCTGGGGCCAGTTGCATAAACTTAGCCTCTATGTTAAGACAGTGTCTTAAGAGCTAGTTTGACCAGCTAGCAGTTAGCCAAAGGGTAATCAGTCTTATTTTTTGGATTCAACTTAGACTAATCTACATTTTTATGTAACTGAATTTAAATAATGACGACCAGCTTTAAAGAAAAAAAATAGCTGGCTTACTTTTAAGACTAGTCTTAACCTTTTATGCAACTGGCCCCAGCTGTTTTGTACCTTTGTAATACACTGATAGCCACCAAAAGCAGGTGGTGATGAGAAAGTCGCATGATGAACAAAAGCTCATCGCAAACAGCTTTTAAATATTAACATACATAGAAGATGCACAGTGTCATTCACACAATCACTAAACACCATCATGGTAACACACATAAAACTGAAATAATGCAATAAACATTAATTTAACAACATTAGATGTAACATACAACCCTATTGTACAAAACTAAGTAAAAACTAAGAAGAAAGAGTTATTTCAACAAAAAAAACATCAAATAAAAAAAAATGTAACACAGGGAATTCTGGGAATGTCAATTTATGGTTATTCACTGTAAATTTTACAGTCTTTTACTGTTAACCATTTAACATGTTTTTACTGTAGCATTTTTACAGTTTTTTACTGTTAAATTCACCGGCATTTTTTACAGTGCATTCAAAATGAGTAAAATTGCACAATAATAATAATAATAATAATAAGTAAAATTTAAACAAAAATATTGGTTTCATTGGAAACAAAAAAAGCACTTGCCAATAAATACTGTTATGCATGCCAGGCCAATAGTTGGCGATCCAGAAACACCCTTCGAAATCATAATACACATGCACATGATGTCATCTTTTTCACAAATTCACATTTTGTTTACATGGAGATGATACAGGCATCATGTTCAAAAGCTTGTGTTTTCAGGTCCCTAAAACAAAGAGAATCACTGAAGGTGATTTTTAGGTTACCATTACAGTGGTCAGTGTTTGCTTTAGTTGGGCACTGGACACACTTTTTAACATTAAATATTGTTTGGCTGCTGTAACCTAGTTATAACAGCCAGACAAGCCAAAAGAAAACATGGTTGGGTGGTGTTGGTTATATTTTAACATAATTAATGTTTTACCTTAACTAATTTAGAGCGTAAGTGCTGAATTAGATTTAGAGTGATTACAGAAGGGAATATTCAATATAAACAGAAGAGTTTCTTAAGACTTTTTCAATCAAAAATGTAGTAGGGGAAAAGCATATATATAAGTACACAGTGACATTAAGAATCAGCATATGAATCTCAACAACAGTAATTAGACAATTCAGATCATAATTCATGCTGCAATGCATGATGGGAGTCATGGATGAGTTTTAATTGGTGGCACCCAGAATGCACTGAAACATGCTTTTTGATGGTCACCATTGTTGAGGTTCTCACGCTGATACTGTGATGGTCGTCGCTCGCGATGAAGCAAGAATCTGGCGGCTGGCAGCAACGATAATCCATGGCACTTAACCACAAGGAGAACAGAGTTTCACTATCACAGTTCCTGAAGTGCAAGGAACAGATGGCGCGTTCGTCAGTATAGGGATGCGACGTAAGAACGTCGGGGTGGCGCCCACGCCATCAGCCAAAGAATTGGCATGATTCTATATGGGCTTCAGACAATCGGCACACCCAAAATGCGTTCTCATTGAAGGTGTGATTTGAACCAAATAAGGGGATTGGTGCCCTATTGTATCACATGCTGTTTAGCAGTCTTAGATTAAAAATCGCATTAGGCTCGTTTGAGATGAGCAACTTCTGCACACAATTGATCACCGGTGATCACCGCAAGATGCATGCCGGTTAGAAATGTGTCTGAGTTACGTCTGCCTTGCTCTGATGTCATGCTGACATGTGTGCCATGGCAACGGCGAGGCGGTTGTGTGGGATTGAGCAGTCGAGCTCAGTAGCTCTCCACCGACTGCGCTGACCAAAACACGATGGGAAACGCCTGGATGATGACACAGCTTAAAGCTCATTGGTTCAGACAACCGTGATGTTGCCGTTCTTTTCTAAAATGTTTTATTTTTTAATCTAATATCATGTGATTATGTGTTTAAATTATGCATGAATATTCCCAAACACTATGCCACTGCGATCTCTGCGTGAGATATGTGATTGTTGTTATATTTCTATAAAAATCTAAAATACACGTTTGTATTACAGTAAAAATGGATGATAAATATGCCTTTCGTATGGAATTAAATAGCAAGCACTGTCTTGTTCATCATATTTATTTTCATATAAAAACAACAGAGCTGAAATGATATCATGTTTATCAGCAACACAGCATGTGAGTGTGATAACGCGATATCCGTCTTTGATCTCGTAGGTGTCTGTTCTACTTGGAGAGGTCAGAACTGTCCGTCTTGACTGCGCTTATTTCACTCCTCCCCTCACTGCAGCTGCCTATGTTAGCATTTTAAGAAATATACAAAGAGGTAAAGTGGGTACAGTTGATATACACATAGGTCGCTATAAATACAGTAACAGTTTAATCATAGAAAATAAAATTCATATCCATAACCTTATGGGAGCATTTTTTTTTTCTTGTGGTCCCCAGACAAGCTTATAATTCATTATAAGCTTATAATTCATACAGAATGATTAAACATGCAAAAATGCTGAAAGTTTCAAGTGATGCGTAGGTCTAGGGATAGGGTTATAGAATATACAGACATGTATATTGTTATTTTACTGTTACGTTTACATTTGTACTGTTTGCCATATCTTTGTTAAATATATGTTCCTATTTTGTTGAATCTGAATTAAATCAAGCAGATAAATCTTTTTTTTTAATTGCATAACTGTGATTTTGCAATAAATGTTAGCCAGCTTTAAAGCATTATAAGAATGGGTGTCTGAACTGTACCATGGTATTGTTTCACCTGTACACCATGGGTACAGTTGAGACAAAAATGCACCTTATGTTTATGAGCTAACTGTGGAAAATATAAACTACTTAGGCCTATTATCAATTTATGATATTTTAGTACATAAGCCAAAGGAATATCAACAATTAGATCTATTTGAAGAGGCAATGCTTCTCCCCCTTGTGTCCTATATTGGAAAAATTATATGAAATATTCTATAATTTTATAAGGCTATATAACAGTATAAACAGTAATATTTATCGAAGCCATTTATCTTTTTTAAACTTATTTAATGTTATACATTGGTATTTTCTCAAACTTTTATAGTTACTTTTGAGTTTCTGTATGTACTGTCTGAGTTAAAGAACTTTTGAACTTGAGAGAAAAAAAGTTCTGGAAAGTTAGAAGAACTGACGACTTCCTGCGGAACTGGGGAAAGGGATTCATGGCCGCTTTGCTCGGAGGATACATGCTAAAAACTAAGTTTACCGTTACTGTATTTGCAGTGTTTACATTGCTTCTGCACGGTAAGACGTTTACTTCTTTCATTGCATCTTTCCGTCAACGATAAAAAAACAATGACTAAATAGTTTTAGACGTATTATTTGATGGAGAACCGCCGTTTTGCCGAATTCCATGATTAGCTTAGCGGTTCTCTATTCCAGTCCTCAATCCCGACTCCTCACGCATATTTGCATATTTGTTTCTCTGTTATTAACGACACCTGATTTAAATAACTATAGCTGCTCTCCCAGCACAGGAATTCCATTGAAGTTTACTTAACTTCGGAACAGGGCTCTCAAGTCTCACGCATTCACCGTGAGACACACGCATGTCAACCAGTTCACACACTCTCACGCCACACCTTGTATTTCTCACACTAAAAAACAAGGGATAACTTGTCCCGCTATATAATGTTAATAGACGAGGCACAGGCTCGCAGAGGGAGTTCATATCTGTTTGACAGTTAAATGCCACCTACCAGCAAATATCAGAAATTAGAATTTTTTGTTTTCGAGTAGTCACGTTCGTCACTCGTCAACATGGACGCGCACACACGGGACGAGGCAAGCGGTGGAATCGTCGATCGCGTGGCTGCCGCTTTCTCTCGCAGTGAAGTTTTGTGCAGTTGAGGCGGTGGTCGCCATTTGTATTTACTAAAGACTAACAAAATAAATGCAGTAGGCAACCCATTCTTCAGCTTTTCCCCTTCATTTTATGATGAAATCACCTGCCTGTGATCAAAGATAGTGAGAGCTGATGTCGGGGAATATAGCCAAATTCATGCAAAATTATTAGCTCTCCAACAGCTTTAACTAAGTTTTGGCTACTGGAAACCAAGGAAAGGACTAGATAATGGGTAAATCTGATAAAAACAGACAAACAGTCCATCTTAAAAAATAAAGCATATACATAAACCCAAATATGGAACTAAATCGGTTATTGAATAAGCATGTGTCCTATTTTGTGTCCTAAACTTCTGAAACATTTTGTCTCATATTTTAGAGCAGTCAGTGCAATTTAGGAAAATAAAATATCAAATCTGTGTGAAAATATTCAGATGTAACCCCTTTGTAATTTTCATAAGGAACTGTAATATTAGTTACAATTATTTTGTACTTAAATTATGTAATTCCATTACATGTAACTAGTTATAGATACTAGTTAAGTTTGAGGCACTATCACTATCACAAGGCATCAGTATGTGCAACAAACACTTGCAATACAAAATGCCATTCATAAGCTGAAATATGTGCTTTCTCTCTCACACACACACACACACACACACACAGCTTGACATGCTCAGGGCAACTTCTGCAATACTGTATGTGTAGGCCTAGAGTATGTACTTTGAGCACTGCTGTTTATTGGCTCATTTGGGGGCCAAGTTTCTTTTTAATTTTTGATACATTTGTATATTGTATTTTATTTGACTTTAATCAAACTTACCAGTTGTTATAGTTTCTATTTTGTGCTGGTCAATTACGAACAATAGATAAAATTGAACTTCTAGCAAAAACTGGAGAGAATTGTGTGGGGCCGAGGGGCTCCTCTCCTAACAGATGTAATCTCACTCCAAACATTTTCTAAAACTTGAGAGCCCTGACTTCGGAACATTATATGACGGATTTGCGCTAGGCCACTGCCTGCAGCGTCTTCACACACACACATAAGTGTGACGTGTGACATAACATACCTCTGTACATAAATACAATTTAAATTAACGTCTCGCACACTTTAAAACCATTTGAAAAGAACATACGCTCCTTATACAAATGTGTGCAAAACTGAATTGATATGTATAAAAGCACTATTTTGAATAAAACCATGAAATGGCAATTTGGTGGGAAATCACAATAATATTTTTGAATTTTAAAGAGATGGTATTGGTATCTAAGGGCATGTGAAATTTATATGAAATAGGCTATACAAATCTTAAAGTGTGTGTATTATAAATTATATACTCATGTCTGTTTGTCTGAGAAGACGTGAATGTGTAAATAAAATGCTGTTTGTATGTTACATTATGAATTCAGACAGATTTCTCTACCCAGCACATACAATCTCTATGATCTGTAGAAGAAGAAGAAAAAAACATTTGTCCTTCTATCTAAAAAGAGATTTACAATTATCTGTTTATTTCTTCACCAGGTGCATCTGATGTTGCCACAAACAGAGTGTCGGTGCTGAAGGGAGATTCAGTCACTCTTCACACTAATATCACAATAAATCAACGAGACCGAGTTAAATGGTATTTTCATGACACTCTCATCGCTCAAATCAATGGAGATCTGCGTTATATCTGCACAGATGTTCAGTGTAATAAAGACAATGAGCATTTCAGAGACAGACTGAAGCTGGATAATCGAACTGGCGATCTTACGATTACAAACATCAGCACCTCAGATGCTGAAATTTATCAACTAAAGATCTTTAGCAGCAGCGGTCGCACTGGAAACGGTTTTGATGTTTTTGTTCATGGTAAGTCATTAATGGATGTTTAAAAGCAGGTTATATGTGTTCAAATCACATAATTAACATGCCATGTGGGAGCAGAGCTAGGGTTGGCAACCCCACTCACAACTGCTGCTTCTGTCTCTCGACAAGAATTGCCTTTATTTAGACGCAGAATGTCTTTTTGGTCTTTTTGACCACCGTAAGACATGAGACTTTTCAGGCGCACACTCTAACTTTGCCTCAATGGCAGGTGCTAGTCTAACAAGCGCAGAAAAGGAACATTATCTGTTGATACATCATCTGAAATCTGAATAAATAAGCTTTCCATTGATGTATGGTTTCTTAGGATAGAACAATATTTGGCCGAGACACAACTATTTGAAAATCTGGGGTCAGGGTGCAAAAAAATCTAAATATTGAGATAAATATTGAGCTTGCAGTTAAAGTTGTCCACATAAAGTTCTTAACAATGCATATTACTAATAAAAATTTTAATTTGTATATATTTGCAGTAAAAAAAAAATATGTACAAAATATCTTAATGGAACATGATTTTTACTTAAAGGGGTGCTATTATGCTTTTTCACTTTTTGAACTTTAGTCAGTGGTGTGTATCTTTGGGCATAAAAAAGATCTACAAAAAAAGTTACAAATCTCAAAGTCCACTCCAAAAGGAGATATTTAATTTTTTTAAAAATCCCTTTTCAAGAATTACAACGAATGGCTCCTTTGGACTACAATGTTTGTTTTCCGCATGCAATGATGTCACAATGCAGTCCATTAGAATATCATTACGTTAAAACCCGCCCACGGAAATTCTAATTGTTGGAGGGTGGGTAGGGATGAGGTTTTACATTTAAAATGTAAGAATCACTTTAATCTAGCTTGCGCTAACAGTTGTACACAGAACTTGCTTCTTTGACAAGGGGTGTGGCAGTACTGATATACCTTCTGAGCTGTTTGCCTATCACAATGCAGTGGGACAGCTAACCAGTCACAACACATTTCGTTTTTCGGAAGGTGGGCCTTCATTAAAGCCAGGCTGGGAGAAATGTATTGTAATGATGTAAATTATGTTAAAAATAATGCATTTTTCGAACCACCAAGCATGAAGGCCTTTCTTTTACAACCCCAAAACAAAATCACTTTGTAAAAGAGTATAATAGAACCCCTTTAGTATCCTAATGATTTTTAGCATAAACGAAAAATCGATAATACTGACACATACAATGTATTGTTGGCTATTGCTACAAATAAACCTGTGCTACTTATGACTTGTTTTGTGGTCCAGGGTCAAATATGTCAGTAAAAAAATAATTAATCCCGTTCTGTCAAACATTATACTGTGCTGGTAGCACATGCTCTTCGATTGCATGCACAAATGTGGCGGTGCGCACTGTAGTCATTTCATATTAAAGCACAAACTACAACCATTAAATGTCGGAGTTATGTCGTCAGTTAAGTCATGAAGTTACCAAAAATGGCAATTAAAGCTGCTTTAAACTGTGCATGTATGAAAGCAGGGCCTAAAATTAACACTCGCTAAGTGCCAAATGCGAGTAAAAATCAGCACCTTTTGACTGTCGCTATCTAAAGTTGCTCTTTATTTGCGTAAAGTTTAAGAATTGTAAACTTTGTTGCATTGCCAACGGCCTCTGTCATTCCGGAAATCGCCAGCTGCTTAATTTCGGAAGTTTACATTTTTACTTCTTTATTCTTCACAACCCGAGAATGTGGCAACGCATACCTGGGGTTAGGCCGCCTAAATGGTGTGGTGAAGTACAATTTGAAAGGTTGCGCGTTCGGCGCCATTAACAGGTGTGGTGAAAAGTTAGTTTTAGGCCCTGTATGAAAGTATACAATGCATGTTCGATCCTCCTTACATTCAGCAGGGACAGCTCTTAAAGTAATAGCAGCCAAAATAAACTAATAACCCAGTTGCTGTGACTTTTGTAGCTTTAAGGATTCATCTATGTTTAATTTAGAATTTAGTTTTTGAAAACGTTGTTATAATGCTGTATATTTCCCACTTGCTGAAGGGCACAGGTATAGCTACATATAACATTTAATATAATGGGTTTATGTGAATATGGTTTAAAACTCACTTAAATTTGAAGTTGTTATTTTTTAAAGTCTAGTAAATGTTACAAATTGCTAGATCTCAATTTTACTGTAAAGGCTGCACTCAATGGTTAAATATTCGAAAAAAAAATTCCTTGAGACATGAGTCATTTTAAAAAAGATGCCATTAAACAAATATTAAAAATATACTGCTTTATGTTGTTTCTACATTGATTTGAAGATTGAATGTGAAACTATTGTAATATAAAAGTATATTTAAAAACTTTAATGCAAGGATGGAATTAATTGAGATTACTTGTGATTAATTTCAGAAAATATGTGTGATTAATAAAGTTTTTCCTCAGAGTGGTCCTCTAACAGCTGTTGGTTTGTGTTTCAGATGCTCCTGCTAAAAATAAGGAAAAGTCACTGATGGAGGGAGAATCTGTCACTTTAGACACTCTTGAAGAAAGAAACCCAAATGATTTGTTGACGTGGTATTTTAATAGAACTTGCATCGCTGAAATAACTGGAGACCAGACTAAAATCTGTGAAGACGTTCAATGTAAACAGAGATTCAAAAACAGACTGAAGCTGCATCATCAGTCTGGATCTCTGATTATCACAAACACCAAAACCACAGACTCTGGACTCTATAAATTACAGATCGAAACCAACAAAAACCTCTACAGAATCACCAGCATTATGAGCTTCAGTGTTTTTGTGACTGGTAAGTATGATTGTGGTATTAAGTAGTATGAAGGTTCTTTATGGAACCATTTAGACAAAAAAGGTTCTTCTATGGCATCATGAAGCACCTTTATTTTTAGGACTCACACTAATGACTGTCTTTTCTGTTCCAGATTTAGGTCTGTCTTTAGCAGTTACAGCAGTAATATATGCTGCTGTTTTTCTGCTGGTGACTGCAACTGCTGTTGGTATGATTTACTACCTCAGGAGACCCAGAAAGGGTAAGTATTACCTGCAGATTATATAGTGAGAGGAAAACATCTTTATTTGCAAAATTAAATGTGTGTGCTTTCATTCATGCGACTCTCTTTAACTCTTAAACTGTTGTTGTCGTACAGATGAAGAAGGGCTTCAAGATCGGAGAGGGTCCCAACAGGATCAGTGTGAAGATACTGATGCATTATTCCCATTTAAGTGAAGTGGCAAAAGCAAGTCCCTAATGACTTGTGTTTTTACATTGAAACTTAATGAAATGCTTTGCAGGTCAAATTGGTTTATCATAGAGCATAGTTAGAGCATAGCAACAAATTTAAAATACCAGTTAAACCTAACAAATTTGCAGTTGTAATAAATATAACCAGTTAAAAGTGCTGTCACAGTTTTAACGCAATTTCTGTAAAGCTTATATGCTTTGTTTGTATCTATGCTATTTTTCTATTGCACATATAGACAAATATTCTATATTCTGATATGGAACATTTAAGATTTTTTAAAATAATTGAACATTGCTTTACAACTGGATTTGTCACTTTAATGATTATGAAATGGAAGTTTTATTGAAATGCTTTATAAAACTGTAAAAATGAGGTGTTAACATTGAATATAAATATCTATATTTATATTTATATGTATTTGTTGGTTTATTGTATTAATGTATTTTTAATTTAGTTTTTATTTTTGTGTGCTTTGGAATAGACATTACATTGTATTGTTCTTGGTTATGTAAATAATCATATTATTATTATTATTATTATTATTATTATTATTATGATTATTATTAAGCTTTACAGTTTAATGCACTTTGTTATAGTAATTATAGCTGAAAAATTCAATTTGGACTCTATTTGTATGTTTGGATGTTTGATTTATTTATATTTAAGTTGTTTTCTATTGGGATGAATTGTTTTTGTTATTTTAGTATCATTAATATACTATTATAGTTGTTTTTAATATTTTGTATTAGGTTTATTTTCTGTTTTAATGTTAATTTTAGTTAAAGTTTTAGTAATTTGGTCTTTTTTTGTTGTTGTAAATGTGTCTATAGAATAAAACATTTTAATTTCAGTTTTATTTAAAGTATTTTACTTCATTGGCAACATTAAAAAAACTGCCATTTTTATAGGTCCATTAAGCTTTTCCCTCTGAGTAAACGTTTATTTAAAATGGCAACTGCTTTTGAACCTCTTTACTTAAGGTGAATTGACTGTTCACATGATGCCACTGATTCACTGACAAGCAGTTTGTATAAACCTCAGGAAAACTAAATTCATAAATTAAGTGGCCAATCCACTGTAAAAATGTGTTGGATCTCTATTTTAAAATCAGAAATTAATTTCCAGGAGGTATGTCGACATATATGTGACCCTGGACCACAAAACCAGTCTTAAGTAGTACGGGTATATTTGTAGCAATAGCCAAAAATACACTGTATGGGTCAAAATTATTTAATTTTCTTTTATGCCAAAAAATCATTAGGATATTAAGTAAAGATCATGTTCCATGAAGATAATAAGTTTCCTGCCATAAATATATCAAAACTTATTATTTGATTAGTATTATGTATTGCTAAGAACTTTAAAGGTGATTTTCTCAATATTTTCATTTTTTTATTATTTTTCAAATTGTTTATTGTTTAAATTGTTGTATTTCGGCCAACTATTGTCCTATCCTAACAAACCATACATCTATGGAAAGCTTTTTTATTTAACCCCCCGATGATGTATAAACCTCAATTTCAAAAACGCAATCCTTATGGTTGGTTTTGTGGTCCAGGGTCATGTAAGATTTGGCTGATGTCAACCAATAAATTAATATTGTTGCTGTTGTTCTTCTTAGTTTGTCCACAATGTGGCACCATATAACAAGCGGTGAAGTTGTCAAGACATGCCTTGGATCCGCTCGCCTGTCCTTACGTTACACATTTACAGATACCTGTGATTTAAGTATGAATATCTCAATCTGATCTTTGATTGGGAAGATCTGTCTTTGGAGATATCTGCATTTAGCTTTGTGACTAGGAGAAAGTTTAATGTAGATATCTGAAAATATCAATCTGATTTGTCAAAATTCCTTTAAAATGTGCATGCAAATACACATTTGTTAAGCCCCACATTAAACATTTTATTATCCAGTCTGGAAACTGATGTCTTTCTGCATTTAGTCTTTCAAGAATTGTATAATGAAGTTACTGCATCTTTGTTTTATTTTAAACTGCCTTGTCCCCAAGTAATTTAAAATAAAAAGCTGGCGCATGTGTAAAAGTGACATAAGGTATGGCAAAGAACACTCAATCTGCACACAATGTAATGTACTAATCATTATTATCAGTACATGTATCTGGAGTTCCTCAAACTCGCCGACCTCCTCAAACTCATCAAACCATCATATATTGAACTTTTATATATTGAACTATTTATTTATTTATTTGCACAAGGTTAAACATCACAGATAAAACAAGAATTATAGTCAATCAGAAAAAAGTGTTAATGCGTTTTCTTAAAACGCATTCCCAAAAAGATGTGCAATGGTCTTTTCTAAATCACACAATTTTTATTTATTTATGTTTTTTAAATATTTTACATTAACGTATTAAGTGCACTATTACAAGGGTAGCATCTATGTAATATTTTTTTTAAATGTGACTTCTTTTATTTTGTTTGTTAATAAATATTTGTGTGGAAGAGACCAAGCGACATTCCAATTAACAATGTTCAATGCCATCTATTTAAATGAAGACACTGGAATAGATTTTCTGTTTATATGATTCTGTTGATTTTCGTTCTACTGAGACAGAATTGTTATGCCTATAAAACAAACAAAAAACCCATGTATGACACTTAACTGTGTTCTTTTGATTAATAAGGACCGTTTTTAATATTTTTGTGTTGAATTGATGTAATAAAATATAATTGTTCAGGCCCTGCAGAAACGTTAGCTGCCCCACATTTTTTGAGATAGCAGTGTTCAGGTAAAATAGGCCGGCTGATTAGCAAAAATGGGCCAGTCAAAATGCAAACTGAAATAGAGACATTTCTAATAAAACACATTTATTAATTATATTTACTTTTAGAATGTAACAGTGTAACATTGCACTTAAAATACATTAGAACATCAATTTGAATTAAATTAAAACATCAATTTCAAGCCGTAGAGAAAGTGTACATTTGCTTTTAGGCCTTTCTCCACTATATCAAATATTCTATATCAAAATGTCTCTTTTACCCATTTTCTTTTCAGTAAGTGTTAGCCCATGTTTGCAAAACTATATTTGTGTGTACACATACACACACACACACATACCACACATGCACATACAAACATAGTCAAGCACACATAAACACACATCACAACACATTTAGAAGGTAAAATGTGAGAAAGGTATTTCACAAATGCAATAACACAATATATTAATCATATAAATAATATTTAATAAAAGGAACCACTAGCATTTAAACTCAACTTAGAAGGTGGCCCATTTTAACTGAAATTATTATCTTATTTTATCTTAACAGGTTTAGGTAAATTGGGCAAGTAACTAAACTTGCTTTTTTATATAAAAATCCAGATTATTTAGCAAAACCAGCATTTTGTCTCACAGAGGCCATAAAGACATGGGTTATAAATCATTATTTCTAAATGTGCATTTGTTTTTTATTGATTTATCATCCTTATTATTGAGAAGTAAGATGGTTATGTGCGGCCACTTTCCTTACTTTTTTCTGGCGCAGTCTCAAAATAAGGCATTGCCTCTCCCCCTATAGCAACCTCAGTCCAATAAAATTATTTGCTAAATGTCAAGAACTGTTATGGCAACAGTTTGAAATTCTTTGCAGTCATTGGCTGTTAACTTTTAAGGAGATGAGGTACTCAAACCTTAAATGACCCATTTTACCTGATGGCCCAATTTACCTGATATCACCCTATATGTTATTTAAAGGAGAAGTCCACTTTCAGAACAACAATTTACAAATAATTTACTCACCCCCTAGTCATCCAAGATGTTCATGTCTTTCTGTCTTCAGTCGTGAAGAAATTATGGTTTTTGAGGAAAACATTTTTCTCCATATAATGGACTGATATGGTGCCCCGATTTCTAACTTCCAAAATGTAGTTTAAATGCAGCTTTAAAGGGCTCTAAATGATCCCAGCCAAGGAAGAAATGTCTTATCTAGCAAAACAATTTTTTTTGTTGTTCACAAAATAAAAAAATGTATACTTTTTAAGCACAAAAGCTCATGTAGCACAGGCTCTGGGATGCACGTCCACAATGCTATGAATTAGTGCTGGGTTGTTCTTGAATGATTCGTTTATTTTGAACGAATCTTTAATGTAACTCAGGAAGAACGAGTCGTTTCGGGGAGTGATTTGTTCAGTCGCGCATGCGCAACATCCTATTAGGTTCTGTACTGGAATTAGTTCACCTGTTTCGAGTCGTTCGTTCATCTTATGGGGCTGTCACGTGATGAACAAACGACTCAAACCCGAAAACTTGTCAGATAAGAGGTGAGGTGAGCTAATCATAGACTAAAGACCCAGGAAAACAATGAATTAATCTTTTCTGTTTCTTATAGCATTATAGTTTTGTTTGTAGTGTGATCAATGTTTGTGTAAGCAGTAGATGTGTTAGGGAAGTGACACGTAACATTTTAACTATATTTTGCTAAAATGAACAAAATGACTTGAAAAAAGATTTGATCATTTTCCTGAATGAGACTCAAAGGTCCAAGTCGGGAAAATGATCCAAACTTCCCATCACTGCTACGAATCATGTCTGAGTTCATCGTCTGTGTACTGTGGCTCAAAAAGGTAGAGTATAGTGAAAAACTCCATCTTATTTTCTCCTGCAACTTCAGAATCGTCCGACATCGTTGTACCTTCTTGTTTGTAAACAGCGTTACTTGCACTTTGCACCTTCGCTTTGTAAACACTGAGTCTGTAGTTCCTTCTACATTCCGCGTGACCTTTTGACGTGATTCAATAGTATGTAGCGTCGTGAACATGCATCCCAGAGCCTGTGCTATACAAGCTTCTGTGCTTAAAAAGTATACATTTTTTTATTTTCGAAAAAAAAAAAAAAAAACACAGTTTCGCTAGATAGGACCCTTCATCCTCAGCTGGGATCGTTTAGAGCCCTTTGATGCTGCATTTAAACTACATTTTGGAAGTTCAAATTTGGGGCACCATATCAGTCCATTATATGGAGAAAAATCCTGAAATGTTTTCCTCAAAAACCATAATTTCTTCACGACTGACGACAGAAAGACATGAACATAGTGGACGACAAGGGGGTGAGTAAATTATTTGTGAATTGTTGTTCTGGAAGTGGACTTCTCCTTTAAATACCATCTCGCAAAAAATAATGATTTATTTCTGTAAACAGCATTCTGATTATTCAAAATAAAACAATGGTGAGGAGAAAAATTATGTTTGTAAACTAGTAACCACTATAATACAGACTTTTGGTGAAATTCTGCTAATTTAATGTGTAATTTACCAAGTGAGAAGGGGCACTGTATCAGAAATTCAATACCTCCTATTTTCTTAACACTATAATATTTAATCTACTCAGATCAGACATCTAAATAGAATTCATATAAATATGCAATCCATAAACAATTAAACAAAGTACAATATGAAACAAATGATACTGTAATGTCACAGAAACCATGCGAAAAAGCTCCTTTTCTATCCCATGCATTCAAGAGAACAAAATTATCACTTCCTGACAAACTGATTATGTACCAATAATCAAAATGGAAGTTGTGGCAACCAGAGAAGCCACTGTGGCTTTTTCTCCAACATCACAAATTATATATCTGAGCCTCATTATATTTCTTCTTGAAATTTGAAATTAAATCCTTGTATATTTTCTACTCTTTACAGAACTTAGATATGTCATAATACGTGTGTTATCTGCTTCTTGTCTCCTCCTCTTGTGGATCTGATGTCATAAACCAGAACAGCCACAGCAGCTGCACCCACCAGAGCAGAGAGGACCAATCGGATCACGGCTTCAGTAAAACCACAGCAATAGATGTTGATTTCTGGTGAAAAACCAATGGTAAAACAGAACTGTGATTTCCAATAACCTGATTTTAGTCCCTATGAGGACATAATAACATAATGTTATAAAAAGGATCCCTATTTTGTGAAACAGAAAAAAATATGGGTGACTTAATTGGGTTTGTGTGAAAAAAATAACCGTATCAGCACTGCCATACCTTCACATTTGTGACAGAGTTCACTGATGTCCAGATGCTTAGTCTGGTTATTGATGGGATTGTTGATCACACAACTGTAGGTGTTTTTATCCTGATATTCCACATCCAGAGGTAGAGAGAGACTGATGCTGAGATCAGACACACTGATGCTGGACAATAAACTGTTTCCTTTGTACCAGGAGAGAGTCACATTACTCACATTCACCACTGAACACAACAATGAACAAGATGATAATGATGAAGAACATTGTGAAGAGTTACTGCTGATGACAGGAACAGGCAGACGAGCTGAAAACAGAATAAGAGAACGAGAGAAATCAGAGAAGTATATGGATTATAACAATTAATAGTCTGTAATCAGTTTAAACATTTTATGATGTATATTATAATGGATGCTACAAATAACCATATTCACCATAGACAAAAACACTGAATGTTTTTGATAACAGGTTAAGTCCATGTATCTCTAGTTGATAAACTCCAGCATGTTGAGTTGTGATGTTTGTGATGGTCAGAGATCCAGTTTGAATATCCACCTTCAGTCTGTCTCTGAATGTTCCATCAAGACTGTCATTTATGGAGCAGATTCCAACAGCTCTGTTCATTTCAGCTATAAGTGAGTTTTCAGATCCAAATTTCCACAGTACATCGTCATCTTCACGTATTTTAGTAACATCAGGCTGTAGAGTAATATAATCTCCCTCCATCACTGACACTGACTCACCAGACACATCTGAACCATGTAAGGAAAAGATTTTTCACAGATTAAGGCTCTTCTTGCCTTTAAAAGCCTAAAGTCAGTTGTAACATGTTGTACATTGTACCTAAGAACATGCGGAAAATAGATTTCCTTTCTTAAAGAAAAAAAAAAACTGTGGAGCCGCAAAACATTTGATTTGATTGTGAGTGTTGTAAAGGCTCCTTTAAGAGATTTAAGAGCTTTTATTCTGACATTGTTGAGTAGTTTCGTTTGTTAAGACGATGTTGCCTGCTGATGTTTCTATCTGCTGAGCCGATCGCTGAAAGGGCATTTATTCCTGTTCATTTGCGATATTTCCTGTAGCTGTTACCTTAAGATGTTAGTCACTGATCTGCAAGTAAGCCTGTTTGCTTCTGTTTTGAGTCTATTGAGATCGTTATTGAGTTATTTATTACCGCATCACCCGGACATGTATATACATGTAGCCGTTGTTTCTGTTAGTCTAGCTTAATGATGCTGTTCTAGATGCGATTATTTCTTCTTTATGGAGATGTATATCACTGTGTTTGGTTTTCGATGGTACTTTGGTGATTTTGATAGGTTAAGCTGTTTATGCCAAACTAGCGATCACGTTCTAATTTACTGGAATTATATCAATATATGGAGTGATGCTTATCATGTTAGATGACCATGATGGCTTAAAACTTACAACGTGATACCTTACTTTCCCTCTTTGAATTGTATATTCCATTGGGAATATTATTGATGAGGATTTAGTATGCTTTATCTGCCTTTAAGTACCGATGGATGTTTATTAGTGTATATGCCTACTGTTAGTTATTCATCATTGTTTCTTGTATTTCTTGTGCTCCAGACTAATACCTCTACTGCCTGTAACTGATAATCTCCTATCAATACAACATCTAAACCCAACCACCTGCCTCCTCATCCTTATTATCATGTTCTAAGGGGGGTTCACTCGTCCGATTGCAAATCAGAACCTGACAGTCAAAAGTCTCTCCAACAATGAGGAACTGCAAATGAAAATGACCACAGCTTATATCATTAAGCTACAGAAATATATTTTTATATTTATAACTTACCACTCATACGGCACCAACACAAACAAATCAAAACAAACACGTGAAACATTTCCTTTCGTTCCATGAAAAGTCTGAATTAATAAAATCATCTGCTGAAAACTGATTTTAGCAAACACGACCGGACTATTAATATGGTGTGAATCCTCCCCCCAACAGTTTGATCCTCCTAGTTCACACACACACACACACACAGAGAGAGAGAGAGAGAGAACATGGGACGTGTTATATATTGTTATATATAGATGTTATTATTTAATTGTTCTTAGTAGTGGAAAGCATTCTTGATTTTTATTTAACATTGACAGTGTTTTAAACAATATTTTAAAATTTGTATATATATATATATATATATATATATATAGTGTAAAACCTCCAAAAAATCCATGGCAAAATAGAGATTTTTGATAAAAAAAAAATAGAATAGTTGTAACAATTAAATTCTGAATTCTATCTCACAGCTTTACTGAAATACATGACACTAGCATTACTAACAAAGGAGTCAAACTGAAACCTGCTGTGGTCGATTTTCTCCAACATGGTATGATTTGCTTAGGTGGACAAATAGTTTTTAGGTTAGAGGAGCCACTGGTTTGATGTGGGTTTAGCTTGAGGTAAAGCTTAAGCTCTTCCTGTCCTGCAGTTATAAACCCACCCTGCCCTCACAACCTTCACAACCTTTTATACAGTTGCTGTTCAGTTTCAGTTTGTTTTTGTGTGAAAGACTTTAAGAACTTATATTTTTGGCAGAAAAGAGAAGAGAAAACAAAAGAAAAGAAGAAAGGAAAAGAAAAGAAAATAATGTTGTCCTAACTTTTTTTTTTTTTTTGCTGCTTTGAACAATAACACAGAAAGGCATTCATAACTGGGATATTTGCATAACATGACTGAGATTACACTCAATTTATATTCCACTCTATAGACCATATCACAAAATAAATGTGTGTGACACACACACACACACACACACACACACACACACACACACACACACATATATATATATATATATATATATATATATATATATATATATATATATATATATATATATGTGTGTGTGTGTGTATGTATATATGAAGACAAAGAAGATGTAGGGGTGTAGGAGATTTTTTACATTATGAACCCAAAATCCTCTAATAAAGAAAATGTTGTCCTAACTATGACGACTAATGCTGGTTTGATGTGTACAACATGATCGCGGAAAATAATCTGGAAAAAAAAAGGAGCTGCATCATATCGCAGAAGAACTATGACTTCCGCATCTAAAACCCCGGAAATGAGAAACGGGTCCATGGCGATTTCATTCATCGTAGAATACATGCTGAAAAAGAGGTTTAACGTTAGTGTCATCGTAGTGTTTGCATTTCTCGTTCACGGTAAGACACCTGCTTGTTACAATTAATCTTCCTGGTGAAAACAACGATTAAATAGTTTCACATTTACCCTGGCGGACAACCGACATGTGCTGAGTGAAACGAAAACATAATTTAAATAGCCGAACTGAAGGGATGACCACACGTCCTCTTTTTTCCGACTACTCCTGATCAGGATTTCTAGATTGCCACAACGAAAATTCCGGGTTTTGGGTTAGTTTTTCTTATTGTTTTTATACAGGTAATGTTTGACCAATAGCGTGCTGCCTTTTAACATAATCGACCAATCATGGTGTATAAAAAAGTGGGACTGAGAACGGTCAAAAGGACTGGTATAATATTGCTGCATAAGTTTATTTTTTAAGCATAGCCAGTTTTTCCACATTTGTTATAAGGTGAGATGTATTATACATACGTGATGCATTTTGTTAAAAAGTGTGTATTTAAATGTGCGAGAGAAGAATAAATAAATAAATAAAATGAAAATAAATAAACTATGATTTTAAATATAAAGTGCTTTATAAGTAATATTAAGTTTAGAGCATATGTTACTATGGTAACATGCGTACCTTGAAAGTTACTCCGATATTTGGAACCAAAAGTTAATCAACCAAAAAGTAATCTGTAAACTTGCCCAGGTATTAGTCATAACCTGCTTTCTAGAAAACACGTTTACTTTACATTTAGTCATTTTGCAAACATTTTAATCAATGGATAGGACAATAAAAGCAATCAAAACCAACAAAAAAGCAATAATATGTTAGTCCTGTGATTAGCCTCTTTTTTTTAGATAAAAATAAAACAAGTCAAAAGAATAGACAATGCTAGTGTTTGATGCTCTTTTTTTACTTTTTAAAGAAAAAAAAGTAGTTAGAATAGAAATAGAATAGTTTTTGTTGATAGAAAAAGAAAACAAATAGGTAAAATAGAATTTGAAAATGGAATAGAGAGTGCTTTTGCCCAACTGGTGTTTTTAGATTAAATTGGGCAGGTCATTCCATCAGGAGGTAACCGTTAATATACAACATTGTGAAAGTGATTTTGTGCCCCTTTGGAATGGTACAATAATGTGCCGTTCACTTGCAGACTTCCAGACACACTCCTTTTTATGTAATTTGTCATAATTTGGAGGGAAAATGACCAAAATAAAAAAAAAAAAAAAAAAAAAAAAAATTCCCATCACTTAGTAGGGATAGTATTCATTCTGGGTCTAAGCTCTAGCAAAATATGCAATAATCACTTGTATGATGCATATATGTAATACGTATTGAATATACAAATCAAATATACAAAAAAATGTGTTGGTGTGTAATGTATTAAGTTATACAAGGCAACCATGTTGTCCATGTATTCATGTCGGTTTGTCCAATGAGTAAATGTGTATATTGATGATGTTCTGCTGTTTTCAGTGTGTGTTACATTATGAATCCAGACACATTTCTCAAAATCTTTATGATCTGTAGAAAAGCATTTTTACAGTTCTTTCCTTTTTTTTAATTGTATTCCCTTCACAGGGCTCGAAATTAACTTTTTTACTTGGTAGCACTGGTGCTCCCAACTTCAAAAAGTTAGGAGCACCAAAAAAAATTTAGGAGCACCAAATTAATATTAAGGTTGCATTAAATACAACTACACAACCTATAGCCTACAGCCTAGATATGTCATATAGCCTAATTTGCGCACATTGGGGAGTCGCTCTCAAAAGGTGGGGTATTAAAATTGCTTTTGAATGCGCGCGCGCGTTTTACTTTTTAGGTTTTAACGATCGCGCGAAACTCTCCGCGGCGCTGAGCGTCCATTCTACAATACAAGACATTAATTTAACAAAACAATTTGAAAGTGGGAGATTTTGAAAAGTGTGTCCCCAGTGGAAATTACACCCCTGCGTGAGTGAAACTATGAAGCCGAGTTATCATTTGATGTGAATGTATGCCGCGTTGTACAATATATTGAGACTGAGGCGCCAGAATTGCGTCTGACAGAATGTGCGCTGTAGCACGAAATATAGTATATTTCTTCAAAAGCAGAGTGTGGAGACATTTTAATTGTCCACAAAATAAAAAATCGTCATATCACACACTCCTAATTGCAATGTAGTCTGTACAAATCAGGAACAGAGTTTAGTTGAGAGAGAGAAAAGAAACGGCCGGTTCCGAGTTTCAGCGGAGCGCAGTGTCAGTGACAGGGATTGACGGCTAATATCTAAAATCTGCATTAAAGTTAAGAATGTACAGATCGAGTTTAATTAGTTGTGTAATGTTGGAGAAAACGGCGAAACTGTCACTGTATCAGCTCACAGCAGTCTGGGCAGTAGTTAGGCTAGCGAAAATTTTGTAAAGAAATTAAAACAAGTCGCACAACAACAATTTCTGGCATGTTTCCAAATATATTTTGAGGTCGCGCAGATTGAATTTTGGGAGCACATGCGACCAAAACGGTCGCAATTTCAAGCCCTGCTTCAGTTTAAAAAGAGATTTTATAATGAACAGTTCATTTTTTCTCCAGGTGCATCTGATGTTGGCACAGACGTGTCAGTACATGAGGGAGATTCAGTCACTCTACACACTAACATTAAAGTAACCCAACAAGACAGAATTAGATGGTATTTTAATGGCACTCATATCGCTCAAATCATTGGAAATATCAGTAGATGTACGGATGTTCAGTGTGAACATGCTGATGAGAGATTCAGAGACAGACTGACACTGGACAATCAGACTGGATCGCTGACCATCAGTAACGCCAGAACCACAGACACTGGACCTTATAAAGTAACCATCAACAGCAAAACTGAAAAGACCTTCAATGTTTCTATCTATGGTATGTTGTTTAATAAATATTTTAAAAGCAGGCTATATGTGTTTAAATCACATAATTATTGTATTTATTATAAAAATAAATTGGTCATTGTTTTTTGATAAAAATGCGGATATTTCTAAAATTAAGATATTAGTAAAATTAATAAATAAATTGTGTATATAAATGTGGATAAATCTTACAGACTTCACAGACTTGACATTCAGCCTAAAATTTGTTGATTTGTCTCGTATTGTTGATTTGTGTTTCAGCTGTTCCTGTTCCTGCTGATGAACGTGGTAAAATCAAGAGTAAGTCAGTGACGGCAGGAGACTCTTTAGACACTCCTGATGTGATAAACCCAAATGATCTGATAACATGGTGTTTTAATGAGAATCACTGGAGATTAGGGCCCGTATTCACAAAACATTACTAAGACCAAATCCCAAACTATCCTAAAATGGCTGTTGCCAGCAATCTGCCTCGAAATGTAAACATTTTAGAAACATTTGAGAGAAAGGTATCACCTTATCGTGTGGGTATTATGACTGCTGTAGAACTTCTCAGGGACAATTTTCATTTGATTGTATAGAAGGTGACCAATTACCAGTACAGATCAACAGGCACCATTACAGCTACCATTAAAACCATTAAAATTCTTTGATGCTTTTTATTGTTTGTTTTGTTTTGTTCTTTTCAGCAAAGCTAAAATGGCTGTTCCTGGCAATTTGCTTTGGAACTTAAACGTTTTAAAAACGTGCCACATTTATTCGCACACGTTGTCCCACACAACTTTTTTGGTTTTGTAGGTTATCCCAACTCTAAATTGTCCTTTGATTATATCCTTGTTTTGACTAGGCTAACCAGTTGGGCTAGAAGTAACAGCTGTTCTCGTGTCTGGTTTGGTTTTATTTTACAATTGCATGTCTTACTATCAGCCATGATTATTCTATTCTGTTAATTTAATTTCAGTTATTCTGTCTATCCTGTTTACATGCATATCCACTGATTGTTTTACAAGAGGCACACATGTAAGAGGCTGACAATTAGCTAAACATATACTTGTTTAATTGGTGACACTTAGCCTGCATTTTAAAATCTTTAATCTGGGGGTTTGGTGCCTTGCTCAGGGGTCTCACCTGAGTTGTGGTATTGAGGGTGCTGGTAATTCACTCCCCCCACCTACAACCCCTGCCTGGACCTGAGGCTCGAACCTGCGATCTTTGGGTTACAAGTCCAAGCACGCTGTCATCATCCTTAGCAACAAGGTCAACCTCGCTCTGTGAATAGGTTTTAAGAGAAAATTCTTAGCTAAAAACCTTTACTGCTATTTAGGAGAACTCTTAGTGGTAAGATAAAATGTTCTGTGAATACGAGCCCAGAATAAGATCTGTACAGATGTTCAGTGTGATGGGAGATTCAGAGACAGTCTTGGTGCCTAAACATTACGAAATATATTCTACTTTAAACTGATCAGATTCACATGTACTCTCTCAGACCTGCTGATATCTCATATTGTTTGTTATGGATCAGTCCGACATATTCACTCACAGTAATGACAGTCTTTTTGTTCCAGATTCAGGTCTGTCTCCAGCTGCTATAGCAGGAATATGTGTTGCTCTTAGTGGTCTGCTTGCAGCTGCTCTTGGTGTGACTTACTATTGCCGCAAGAACAACAGAAAGGGCAAGTATCACCTACAGATAGTATAATGAGAGGAAAACACTTTTATTTGCAAAATTAGCATTTATTGTTTTATTTTGTTTTATTTATTTAGCATTGTGTGATTTCATTGGTTTCTGTAGCTGTAAATGACAATGCCTTGTTGTTTTTATACAGAAAAAGGAAGTTCTCACAATCAGAGAGGATCTCAACACAGGGTCGGCGCCAATGGCAGGCCTCCACAAATGGGTTGCCTTGCTCCCCGTTTCCAGCCTCTGGCTGAAAGTGAAAGTGAAACAGAATAAAACGGCATGCATAACAAAGCAATTGCATGCTTTGTTGAGCGTCAACAACTGTACGTGATTGCAGATGGCACAAAACGTGATTTGTGCCCCCCTTTAGAAATTTAAATAGTTCTCATAATAAGTGCCTTTCTTTAATGGTTGTGGGTTACTTAAGGGCTTGTGGTGGAGGTTTGCTCTCAGCAGTTTCCTATTTCAGCAGATCTGGTAGGGGCTGAATGTGACTAAAGTAAAGCTTCTGAAAAAGACACTCAAAACCATAATGTAACCACTAGGTGGTGCTTTTTTATTTTTATCTTCAAATGAGAATTGTTCCAGTAGGGTCTGGCTGCAGACATGCACTTTTTTCTGACCTGCACTCTCAGACAACAGCACTTCCACAAGTGACGTCACTTGCAGTCTTTTTTATTTTTTATTTTATTTATTATTTTTTAATTAAATCTCTCAACATTTTACAACAGTAGCCAGGTTGTAAAGACACGAAAAAAGAAACTAAATTACAATGTTATTCACACAGATTTGTGGGTCTTGTCTTTATCTCCTACAGATGACTTGCAAGATCCTGTACATTATGCTATTAAATTAGTTTTAATCGTTTAAGCCCCACGCATCTTGTCTCCATTGGCAACACACACGATTTGTGTGGATTGCAAGTGGCGATTGCGAGTGACATTGTAATTGTTCTTTTTTCTTGTCTTCACCACCTGACTACTGTTGTAAAATGGTGAGAGATTCAATTAAATAATAAACAAATAAATAAAATAAAATAAAATAGACTGCAAGTAATGTCACTTGCAGAAGTGCATTTTTTTCTGAGAAAGCTGGTCTGAAAATGCAATTTGTGGCACATCTACTGCCGCAATCTACATAATCTACTTGTAGCATTCAGCTTTCTTGTTAAAATTTTGCAGCAAAATGCTTTGTGAATATTAGGAAGATTGAAACACTTAAATTCAGCATTTAACACTATTATCATTTTATACCCAGCCTATGAATCTTTAAGGCAGCCAAGCAGGTTATTAGTCTTAAAAGTATTATTACTTTTAAAACCACTTTAACATCAGTATTCATTATTTATGTAATTCACAATGCATCCTGGGTTTTATTTCTTCATAAATGACATCAAGTACCCAGTGTTATACTTTTGTTTTCCTGCTCCATTTCTCTTTAAAACAAAGTTTGCATTAGGTTTTTTTTTTTTTTTTTTAGAACTTTAGAAAATAAGAAAATACACTGGGAAAATACTGTCGGATTTGATCTACTTTGTTTTTAAGCCATTTGTAACTTGAATGTGTGAGGCTTCCAGTTTATTCCGTCAGTTGCTCCCTCAGTACTTCAGTTATTTACAGGTACAGAAACAGTCCTTCGTATTGCTTGATATTGCAAACTGATTTTTTTTTTTATTTTAATCTACGCCAAAATCATAAACAGTGGTTTATAGTGCAATACGTTTACTGTTTACCGCACTTTATTATTGTAGTCACTTCTGCTTTCTATTTGAATGTTTATATATTTGGTTTATTTCCTATTGAGATGAATTGTTTTTGATAAAACTGTGGGAATAAATGTAACTGTGCTAAATTGAAATAAACTCTTTAAATGTTAGAAATGATCTTTAAACAAGTTATGTTTTCAGTAAAAAGATCTTGCATGTGCCAGTGTTATTTTAGCATCATTATTATATTATTTTAGCTGTTTTTAATATTTTGAGTTGGTTTTATTCTCCATTTTAATTTTATTCCAAGTTGTAGTCATTTTGCCTTTCTTTCTTTCTTTCTTTCTTTCTTTCTTTCTTTCTTTCAGAATCAAACCTTTTAATTTCAAGGTTTTTTTTTTTTTTTTTAGTATTTCAGTACTTTAATGTAAACTAAACATAAATGTTGCTTTGGCATTTCTAAAAAAAAAATATATATATATATAAGGCTATTATTTTTAATAGGTTTATTAGTTATTATTATTATTATTTTTGAGTAAATGTTTATTTTAAATGGCAACATATGTTGTAATAGTTTCTGTGACAAGCAGTTTGTATAAAGAAAATTAAATTCATAAATGAAGTAATTGTACATGTTGGATTTCAATTTTAAATTCATAGTTCCAGGAGGCAAGTCTGCATATTTGTGACCCTGGACCACAAAACCAGTCATAAGTGTTCATTTTACAAATGAAAGCTGAATAAATAAGCTTCCAATTAATGTGTGGTTTGTTAGGATAGGACAATATTTGGCTGAGATACAACTATTTTAAAATCTGGAATCTGAGGGTGCAAAAAAAAAAAAAATCAAAATATTGAGAAAATCGCCTTTAAAGTTGTCCAAATGAAGTTCTCAGCAATGCATATTACTAATCAAAAATTAAGTATTGATATGTTTACGGTGGGGAATTTACAAAATATTTTCATGGAACATAATCTTTACTTAATATCCTCATGATTTTTGGCATAAAAGAAAAATCTATAATTTTGACCCATAAAATGTATTTTGGCAATTGCTACAAATATACCTGTGCTACGACTGTTTCAGTGGTTCAGGGTCACATTTAAGCTTTTGACTGATGTCAAACAATAAATTAATGTTGCTGTTTTTCTTCATAGTTTGTCCACAATGTGGCGCAATATAACAAGCGGTGAATTTGTCAAGACATGCGATGACAGGTACGATTCATTCCAGCGAATCGCTTCGTTCGCTCGGCTCGCTAAAAGAATCGATTCAAAGAACTGATTTACTCCAGCGAATTATCTCTGTAAACACTGCTGCTTATTACTACGTTTCCGATAAAAAAAAAAAGTAGTTGATGATAGGTGAAGCTGAACAGTTTCAAGGTATCAGAATCGGTTTGCCAAAAGAACCATTTTAAAAGATCATTAGTTACCGCTTACTAGTTTCAGCGAAAATCCATGAACAAAATACATCCCGAAACTCCACACCAGAGCAAGAAATATCTCGACTATATGTAATATGTATTATTAACGAGCTTTCTGTGTCGTAACATGTTTTGAGGTCTACGTAATGCGCATCGCACGGAAGATCAGTCCGCACACTTCCTCATGCAGCTTCATCACGGGTGTGGAAACACCTTCAACACGTCCACACTCAAACTACACACGCTAGAGGAAGAGAGAGGGAGAAAGGGGGCGGTGAATCGTTTGCCACCCGCATATTTTCTTTCTTTTCGTCCTCTTCTCTCTCTAAATCTCTAGTTTTCTTTCTAACATGGCTGCGCTCTCAGCCTGGTTCTGGAACGAGCGCTTTTGGCTTCCGCACAATGTCACTTGGGCGGATCTGGCCGATCCAGCGCCCGGGGTGGAGTACCCGAAAGCCGGCCACTTGCTCTCCGCGCTGCCGCTGGCCTTGGGGATCTTCGCAGTGCGGATCTTTTTCGAGAGGTACGATTTGTGTGTTGACTGGACGCTTTCACCATTCAATTTGAACATCCAAATACTTACCTGATGTATAAAAAGCAGTAGTTCAATCTCACATCACATGCTTTCCCGGCTTTTACTTTTGAAAGTTTATGCACGTGTCTGAACGGTTAAAAGCAGTCGTTCTGAAGTCCATTTGGGCTGGGCTGAACATAAGAGAAGTTTCAAGCCTTCAGGTTAACAACTTTCATCCCGAAGCATCTGTCAGCTGACCAGCATAAGGCCTAGACTCAGAAAAGAGGATTGCATTTATGTTTCTTTGCTTAGAAGTCCTTTTCTATGTGTTCCTACTTTTACAACCTCACTCTCAGTTAAAGAAATCATGCTTTTGAGTCAGACTTCCTTGTTGAGCAAAAGTGCAGGCACATGTGTGATGATCTAGAGTTGCCTAATGTTGATTTTTATAACTATAATAACTGGAAATAGTGTGGAAATAGTGAACACCACACCTTTAGAAGAGGCTGCGATGCATGCACTGTACGCACAACATGTGCAGTGTCATGTCTCAAATATGCTTTGAATTCAAGTGAACTAGAGTGGTAAGGACATTTGTGTGTCAGTGTGGGAAAGCTTGCTTTTAAAGGCATAGCACACTCAAAAATGAACTACGGTTTTCTGTCATCGTTAACTCACCTCATGCTTTTTTACCTTTTTTGTGTGGAACACAATAGGAGATATTTGGTGCAATGTTCACGCTGCTCTTTTGCATATGGTGAAAGTGAATGGGGACTGGCATTGTCAAGCTCTGAAAAAAACACTAGTGATTGTTTGCGAAGTGAAAACTGGCTTAAAGTTCTGTACGTTTTTTTTTTTAAACTATACTACATATGACTTAGAACTTCTTTTACATGTTTGAGTGTAAGTAAATGAAGACATAATCATAATTTTTGGACACATTGTTCTGTTAATATGCACGCTTCAAATTTTCACACAAACTAAACATTTAAGAAAAGGCAAATTACCATGCAAGTTGCACCAAACCCCATGCTGTCTCTCATAACATGATTGTGTTACGTAAGAGCCAGCATCGCTGTTGCTGTTGGGTTTCTGCAGGAAGCGCATTCAACGTCTTGAACTAATATTTTAGATTTAGGACTAAGAATAGACTGCAGAAACATTCCAGAGCATTCTTAGCTGGATATTTGGTGGGTGGGATCTCATTTGACATCTAAACCCCAGCGTTCGTGAGAAAAAGTATGTAAGTCCGCTGTGGTTGCAAGCAGAACTGTGGTGCTTTGATATCTAGCGTACTGCTAAATAATGGCTATATTCACCTATAATGGTGTTAGAATGGAGCTCCAAGGTATTGAGTCCAAAACAACCTCTTTTTTGTTAGTGTGGCTGGTTTAGGATGTGGCGAATGATAAGCATCTTGAGGAACCTGTTAGGAGAAACTACCACTTCTTTCCAATCCAGTTGAGGTAAAAGTATTTGTGGCTTTGACTCTGGTTGCACCAGTTCTGTTGAAACAGTTTAAAATTTACGATTGACTAGTTTTACTTAGTTGTTTGTGGCACGTTGCTAAAAATAGCAAGCGAAACCACTCCACAGAAGTAGTTCAGACACATGGCATCACCAAAGGTGTTAGACTTCTTCTCTTAAGTGTGAAACATTTAAATATTTATGTGCTTGACAGATAAAAACAGTGTTTTTGATGTCAGAAGATAAATATTTACTTGACACTATTGGGTCCAATTATTTCGGATTACATACTAGACTAGATTGAGATACTACTGTAGGTTTTATTAGTATTTTGAGAAGGTTTTCATCACTGTTTATTAGTTTGATTTATGCTGAGGGAAACCTGAAGCTTCGTTTTGTGGATAAGCAAGTCTTGGGAATCCCGCCAGAACTCATTCTTAAAGAAGAGCTTGTAAATGTTCAGTGTATCTCTTGAGGAGCGTTCAGTTTATGGTCTGGTTCATGGTTTATGAAGCAGATAGCGGTTGTTTGGAGTCTTGCATGAACGAGGCCTCTTTTGTTGTGCTGGCTGACTTGGTTTCATAGATGAGCGTTGCCAGGCACACACCCCTGTCATGTTTCAGTATGTCCTCATGTCTCGGGTCTGTCCGAGCCTCTGAGGAGGTCAATTAGCCTAGTTGGTCCAGAGGGGGTTGGTATGGTTTCAGGGGGACGTCTGCATGCAGCCACTCAGGATGACGTCAGCAGTCTCTTTCTCTTCATTTATTTATCAGTGGCGACTGCCGACCGCAGATAGTGTTGATGTGCTTTAGCTTTGAGGAGTTACACACTTGGAAGGTTTTAAACATCTAAATCAGAGACCTTCGTTTTTATGAAACATAACAGATTTCAGGTTCAACGTTATTGCTTTGTTTTGTGGACATTTTAGAGTTAAACGATTTTACAGAAGGGATTTTGGATATCTCTTTTTATCACTGCATAAATCCAGAAATACTCTTAATGGCCATGTATACCCATGTCCTTATCAATAAAATGTTGTATAAATTATTAGGTAAATTATATACAGTGTTGGGTAAGTTACTCTAAAAATAGTAGACTAATTACAAGTTACTAATTACATCTTCAGCGATGTAATTGTAATTGGATTACTGCACCAAATAATTTTTCTAAAAATTATTGAATTACTTATTGATAATTACTTTAAATTCTCATATTTACCTCAACAAGTTGAACAATATAAGGACAGACGTGAAACTGCTCTTTTAATTCTTACAAAAAAATACTGACCAAGTACAGTTGAGGTCAGAAGTTTACATACACCTTGCAGAATCTGCAAAATGTTAAGTATTTTAGCAAACTAAGAGGGATCATGCAAAATGCATGTTATTTTTTATTTAGTACTGACCCGAATAAGATATTTCTCATAAAAGATGCTTACATAGAGTCTACAAAAGTTTACATAAACTTAATTTGTAATACTGTGTTGTTACCTGAATTTTTTTTAGTGATAGTTATTCAATATCTCTTGTTTGTCCTAAACAGTTAAACTGTCTGCTGTTCCACAAATTTGTTGGTTTTTCAGCATTTTTGTGTCTTTGAACCCTTTCCAACTATGATTGTATGATTTTGAGATCCTTGTTTTCACACCGAGGACAACTGTGGGACTCACATACAACTGTTACAGAAGGTTCGAACTCTCATTGATGCTCCAGAAGGAAACATAATGTATTAAGAGCTGGGGGGTGAAAACTTTTGAACAGGATGAAGATGAGTACATTTTTCTTATTTTGCCTAAATATCTTATTTTTTTATTTAATACTGCCTTTCAGAAGCTACAGAAGATACTTGCATGTTTCCCAGAAGACAAGATTTAAATTTAGCCTGACCTTCAAATTCAAAAAGCTTTCACCCCCCGGCTCTCAATGCATCGTGTTTCCTTCTGGAGCATCAGTGAGTGTTTGCACCTTCTGTAATAGTTGCTTATGAGTCCCTCAGTTGTCCTCACTGTGAAAAGATGAATCTCAAAATCACACGGTCATTGTTGGAAAGGTTTCGAATATACAAAAATACTAAAAAACCAAAGAATTTGTGGGACCTGAAGGATTTTTTTCTGAAGAACAGCGGGCAGTTTAACTGTTCAGGGACTCATGAGCAACTATCACAAAAAAAAAAAAAAAAAAAAAAAAGAAGAAGAATAAAAATAGAACAAAACACAGCTGTGGATCATTCAGGTAATGATCAGTATTAAGAATCAAGTGTATGTAAACTTTTGAACAGTGTCATCTGTATTTAAAAGGCGAAGGTTACAATGAAAATGTACATTTTAACATCAGATGTTTGCATTTTGATGTTAAATCCACTGTTGTTTTATATAGAATTGTTCTATTTAATGCAATTAAATCAGAAGTAATTGTAATTAAATTAAAGGTAATCCCTTACTTTACTTTTTCAAGGGAAAAGTAATTAACTACGGTAATTAATTACTTATGCGTTACACCCAACATGGATTATATATCAACAAACCCTACAGTAAAAACCTTCAGCATATAATTAGGAATAAAACTCTAAGTTTTGGTGTATATAAGTGCTACTGAATTCGAGAAAAAACTCGTTTTGAGAAAACAGGCTTTGGAAATATGTAGTATAATTGAAATCTTCAGACGCAAATAGATAAAATGCAATGTATTTGTATTTTGTGTATTTTGAATGTTTTCTTTACACTAGTCTAAAAAACATTTTATGAAAAACTAGGTAGCCCAAAATAAAATAAAACAAAACAATTTTTGTTCTAAATGTATGCTTTTTTTAAAATGTAAATTTTAATCTTTTTAACAGTTATATTAGCATATTATAAAAATATGAGTTTATGTATTTTAACATACTGTGGAAGACATTTTTTTATGTAATTTCATTATTTCTCAGATTTTCCCTAAGTATTTTCAGATACACACACACACACACTAAAAATATATCTATGACATAAAAAAGCATGACATAAAAGTATGGCATTCAATTAAAGTGTGTCACTGTGCTCTTGGCATGAATTACATAGCCTTTTTGTGTTTCTTTATTCCCTGAGGACTCAAAACATTCACTCAACCTTCATTCATACCAGAATAATTACTCTCTCTCTCACACACTCACACTTGCACAAGGTCTTATTCACACAGCGCTTGTTTGGGCTCATTCTCTCAAAGGAATGTGTTCAACTGTCGTGCCGATAACATCAGATTATAATGACTCCGCAGGAGTGACGCTGGCTTTCACAGGGGCTGTTGCTCAAGAGGTTTTGGTTCTGGAAATGTGTCATCACCCGTTTCCAGGATCCTTCCCTCTAGAGTTCAGTCTGTCACTGAATAGTTAATGCTCCAGACAGCTCTAGTACTGTGGGTCTACTGGGTTTTCCTGAGTCAAACGTTGCCTGTGGTTTTAGCTTACATGCATGGTTATAAATACACGTCAAGTTTGATTACATCATTGCTTTTAGTTAACAATTCATATATGTGACACTGCACCACAAAACCAGTCGTAAGTAGCACGGGTATATTTGTAGCAGTAGCCAACTATACATTGTATGGGTCAAAATTATTAATTTTTCTTTTATGCCAAAAATCATTAGGATATTAATCATTAATCATTTTTATTAATCATTCAATCATTTAATTAGAATTCCTGTTTAAAGTTTCTAACTATGGTTAGTTTGAACTAAATTCTAAAAGCTAAAAATTAAGAACTACCAGTATTTCCTCCATTAAAAAATGGATTATACATGAATTATAACTTAAATGACACTTAAATGAACATTTTTACTGGCCTAAAATTTTAGTTTATGAGAAAATATGGTTTAGTTAATAGTTTCAAACCACAGATGTATCATTGTAATATTACATTCATTAGTGCATCAAAATTCAAATCTTAAACCTTGGTTGTACTTGGTTTTAATGATGTTGGGAGTTTTTAGAAAATAAATGTGCTGTAAATGTAAAACTTGGTTTTTGGTTTTGTAGATGTTCCACAATGGTGTAAATTATCTTAATTTATGAACTGCACTAAAATAATTAAATCTAATCATGACCATTTAGTACAAAATTGTAATTTAATCCAGTTGTGACCAAATTTATGATTTCTTCATGCATGGCATTATTTTAAAAAATAATAATAATGGAGTTATAATTGTTATAATTGTCATGTTGCATTTCATAATTTTTTAAAAGAATCTCCTGAATCATGATTCTTGCACTGATTTGGAATCAAAAGCCTAATTCTATGATGCATTACATCATTTAGCATCATTTTTACAACAAAAAAAAAAAGATTTTGAAATTTTGTAAAGAATCACAATTGTGTCGAATTGAACTATACCCAAATTTCTTGATTTCTGATGCATTTACTTTTATCAAAGAATTGAAATTAAATCTAATCATTGTCAGTAAATATTTGCGCTCATATTTTTAGGTTAAACTAAAAATTTACCAATTTAAACTTACTATGAAAGTGATTATCAGAATTTTGTTTGTTTTTAGTTTTATTTGAAGTTAAATTTCACCCAAAAATGAAACTTCTGTCATTCTGTTCCAAGATGTTTTTTAAACTGTATGAATTTCTTGTAGCTGTTGAACACCAAAAATGATATTTTGAAGAAAGTAGGCAACCGTTGATGGAAAAATACTATGGAAGTCAAAGGCTACCATCAACCATTTGTCAAATTATCTTCTTTTGTGCTCAACAGAACAAAGAAACTCAAACAGGTTTTTGAACTACTTGAGGGTGAGTAAATGATGACTGAAATGTCATTTTTGGGTGAACTATCCCTTTAACCTTGAGCTTCAGAGCTGACTTTCAGTTGGGGTTGTTTACTGGTTGTTATCATATTCTAAACTAAATTTCACTAACATCACTGCCAGACACATTTGCTTTCGGGAAATATTTTTACTAAAACTTAAGGAAACTTAGTAAAATTTACTACCCTTTAAGTTTAAGTGATGTTAAATAAATAAATGTTTAGAAACTCAATTGAACATTTTTATATAGTTTAAAAGAACTAAATTGTAAAAACTTTATTGGTTGAAACTCTAGTTTTGCTGTTAAAGTAATTACTGTGCCACAATTTTTCCCTAAAAATGTGCAAAAATTTTTCCAACAAGTCACTCACTGACCGATATTTTTCTTGCTTTAAGTTTAAAGAAAACAACCAGCAGATTATTGATAAAGTGAATATCAGTGAAAGTAAAAGTGCATTTTATTTTTTTTTTTGAAAATTTTAAAATTTAGAAAGTTATAAAGGTTTAAGCTTGCTTCAAGTTTTTTAAAAGAAAGTTGTATAAAGTTTCTATAAAATTGCTATAAAATCAAATGTATGTCTAAATAAGTTATGTTATTAGTTGACATTAAAAAAAAGTTTTTGTGAGATTTTGTTTAGGCGATATACCAAAAAATTGCCACCTGTTAAAATAAAATAAATAATGCATGTTTTTCACAGTGATTTATACATTTATTTATGAAACCTACACTATTTTTATTTTATTTCACCATTTCTACAATTACTTTATTGCACCAAATAAACAGTAAATAGATATAAACGGCTATTTTCTACATATGCTTTACTAAATTTTAAACTTTTTGCTATTAAAGTGTGTAATTTCTGTGCCACTAGTTTCGCTAAATACATTTGCACAAATGTATGTTTTTCAACAAGTTTCTCACTGACTGATATTTTTCTTGCTTTAAGTTTAAAGAAAACAATCAGCAAGTGAATTTCAACAATCAACAAGTGAATTTCAGTTAAAAAAAAAAAGTAAAAGTGCATTTTTTAAAAATAATTTAGAAAGTTAGAAAAGTTAAGGTTTACTGTAAAGTTGTATAAAAGAAAGTTCTATAAAGTTTTGCTACAAAATTAAAACCATATGTCTAAATAAGTTATGTTTCAAATTTGAAGTTTATATAAAAAAGTTTCTGTGAGATTTTGTTTAGGCATTATATCAGGCTGGTAAAATAAAATAATGCATGATATATGTGAACACACAATATTTAAATTTTATTTCACCATTTTTACAATTACTTTATTGCGCCAAAAAATAAATAAATAAATAGAAGTAAACAGGTAGATTTTGTACATATGTTTTACTAATTTTTAAACGTTTTTGCTATTAAAATGTGTAATTTCTATGCCCACTAGTTTTTCCAAATTTGCCAAATATGCTGTTTTGCAACAAGTTTCTGTGAGACTTTTAGGCTTCATACCAAAAATTGCCACTTGGTGAAATCAAATCACCATAGAATTTTTTTAATGCATTTTCCTATCACAAATTTATAAATTTATGTCATTATGTATAAATTTATGTTATAAAAACCTTGAGCTGTCAGTTAGTTTACTGGTTGACTTTCATCTTTTGTTGGGGTTGTGTTGACCTGATTTTGTCTTTTCTGTGGTCAGTTATCATATTCTGCTTTTACGTCCGGTAAAGCCATAGAAAGACACAGAACCATCTCCACCCACGTAGGACACACTCAGGTCATGTTTCACTTATCAGTGCCTCAAATCGAATTAGTGAGAAAATGGCAAATGTTGTTAGCCAGGCCAACTCGAATGGCGAGGTTGCATGCGGCTCTGAACGCGACCCTGGTACATAAACACTCACACAACAGGCAAAACGTGAACAATTCAGAATCCCTGCTGTGACAACATCAGCGAAATCTGTGCCAGAAATGATGCGTGTGACGGCAGTGATGTAATCCGTATGAATCGAGCATTCAGCTTTTGACCCTGAGCTGTTGCCACACTTCATCCTGTTTAACATTGAGTCAGAGCTTCAGTGCTGCTGCTTGTAACCGGTCAGTTTTAGGTCATCATTGCCTATTTCAGAATCTCTGCGAAACCTTGTGATTTCATTCGATCTAGATTGCAAATACTCTACTTCCCCTTTATAGTTCATATACAGAAGTGAAGTTCTTCCTCAATGTTTGTTTTTCAGAACAAATATCTAAACACTCTTAAATTAAGATGCATATGAGAAGTGAAATTACTTATGATTGTCTTCTTTTCTAAAAAAAAAATGTATAAAATTTAAATGATTGTTGAAAATAAAGAATATCTTTAAGTGCTGTAAGAAAAATAAACTTAATATGGAGGGAAAACTAAATTTCTCTAACATCACTGACAGACACATTTGCTTGCGGGAAATATTTTTACTAAAACTTAAGGAAACTTAGTAAAATTGACTACCCTTTAAGTTTAAGTGATGGTAAATAAATAAATGTTTAGAAACTCAACTGAACATTTTTATATAGTTTAAAAGAACTAAATTGTATAAACTTTATTGGTTGAAACTCTAGTTTTGCTGTTAACCCTTTCACGCGTACGATCACACCAGTGTGATCATTCTTGGCTGGTCCCTGGAGCGTACGATCACACCGGTGTGATTCGAACGTTCAGCGCGTCACGTGATCAACCGCTGAATTCAAATTTGCTTTGGCTCTTTGGCTGGCGCTGAGCCAGATCGGACGCGCTGAGCGCTTGTCATATTATCGCAACTATTCAGTGTTTTCAACAATAAAATGCTTATTTTAGGTTCCAGACATTTACATACACATAAGTCAAAATACACAATACATACACAAAATACACGCCGATGTCTATGGAAGCGGTAATAACGAGCCTTACAAATGTTATCTGACGACATGTTTTATTGATATCATATACACATTGTGTAGGTAACTATAAAGTTTACTCTGCTCTTCTCCAAGCTCACCAGAGACTTACTTTAATGTTTTTCGGGAGGAGAGGATGAATTTGCGTTTTGTAAATCCCACCGCTCGGATTCAGCGCGAACTAACATGGCGGCGCCCATCACTCGGCATAGATCAACTAACACGCTCATTATAAAAGTGTTTAAACCTCCAAATACATTTACTTGAACATATTTCAGAATCGGAATATCAGATGTTTCATAATACAGTGAGCACGTTTGTGAATATTAATAATAAAAAGGGAAAAAACTATATAAAAGTGATACATGTGTCATACAGCGCTATTGTGGCTGGGTTGTGTCACGTGACAAACACGACGCGTCGCCATGGAAACGATAAGGCGGTACGTTCTAAATAACGGTCGCCTAAAAAAAAAACTCACTCTGGGGGCTCAGCTAGAATATTTTAAACTCACGTGTGAAAGGGTTAAAGTAATTACTGTGCCACAATTTTTGCCAAAAAAATGTGCAAAAATTTTTCCAACAAGTCACTCACTGACCGATATTTTTCTTGCTTTAAGTTTAAAGAAAATGACCAGCAGATTATTGATAAAGTGAATATCAGTGAAAGTAAAAGTGCATTTTAATTTTTTTTGGAAAATTTTAAAATTTAGAAAGTTATAAAGGTTTAAGCTTGCTTCAAGTTTTTCTATAAAATTGCTATAAAATCAAATGTATGTCTAAATAAGTTAAGTTATTAGTTGACATTAAAAAAAAAGTTTTTGTGAGATTTTGTTTAGGCGATATACCAAAAAATTGCCACCTGTTAAAATAAAATAAATAATGCATGTTTTTCACAGTGATTTATACATTTATTTATGAAACCTACACTATTTTTATTTTATTTCACCATTTCTACAATTACTTTATTGCACCAAATAAACAGTAAATAGATATAAACGGCTATTTTCTACATATGCTTTACTAAATTTTAAACTTTTTGCTATTAAAGTGTGTAATTTCTGTGCCACTAGTTTCGCTAAATACATTTGCACAAATGTATGTTTTTCAACAAGTTTCTCACTGACTGATATTTTTCTTGCTTTAAGTTTAAAGAAAACAATCAGCAAGTGAATTTCAACAATCAACAAGTGAATTTCAGTTAAAAAAAAAAAAAGTAAAAGTGCATTTTTTAAAAATAATTTAGAAAGTTAGAAAAGTTAAGGTTTACTGTAAAGTTGTATAAAAGAAAGTTCTATAAAGTTTTGCTACAAAATTAAAACCATATGTCTAAATAAGTTATGTTTCAAATTTGAAGTTTATATAAAAAAGTTTCTGTGAGATTTTGTTTAGGCATTATATCAGGCTGGTAAAATAAAATAATGCATGATATATATGAACACACAATATTTACATTTTATTTCACCAATTTTACAATTACTTTATTGCGCCAAAAAATAAATAAATAAATAGAAGTAAACAGGTAGATTTTGTACATATGTTTTACTAATTTTTAAACGTTTTTGCTATTAAAATGTGTAATTTCTATGCCCACTAGTTTTTCCAAATTTGCCAAATATGCTGTTTTGCAACAAGTTTCTGTGAGACTTTTAGGCGTCATACCAAAAATTGCCACTTGGTGAAATCAAATCACCATAGAATTTTTTTAATGCATTTTCCTATCACAAATTTATACATTTATGTCATTATGTATAAATTTATGTTATAAAAAGTTTGTTCATAAAATTAGAGCTGCAAAACGATTAGTCATGATTAATCGATTCAAATTAAAAGTTTGTGTTTGCATACTATATTTGTGTGTGCCGTGTGTATTTATTATGTATAAATGCACACAAATGCATGCGTATATTTTAAGGAAAATTGTTAGATTGTATAAAATATTTGCATTTATATATAATATAAATTATATACAAGTGTTTACATACAAATGCATGCAAATGTTTTTTTTTTTTTTAAATATATACATATGTGTGTGTATTTATATATACATAATATACACAATACACACACACAGTATGTAAGCATAAACTTTTATTTTGAATCGATTAATAGTTTTGCAGCTCTATATAAAATATTGTAGTAAAATATTGTAGTAAATTTTGTAATATGACACTTGACACCGCCCACTAGGGCTCCTCTTTATGATTTCCAATTACATTTCTCAAAATGTTTTCACAGGACAAATTCTTGAGTTTTTAACCTTTCAAATGATATTTAATTTATTTAATTTCGTTGCATTTCTCAGGAAACAAGAATATCTTGTCATGTGTATTTTGGCATTTGTAATGGAAAACGAGACTAAATACTGATGATGAACAAGTTTTTGCAGTTTAAACTGATCCGGTTTTATCCAAACAAAAGATCATGTGTGCTGCGACAGGCCTTCTATTGTCTCAAAATAGGAAAAGCCCTCGTCCCACGTGGAGTCTGCTTTCTTGGAGCCGACGGTTTGTGTCTTCAGACGTCCCACCAGTACAGCCCACTGGCCTGAAACAAAACACAGACGGTCATGTGACGCAACAGGCCAAGTCCGGCTGGGGCAGCTTTAATGATTTGAGATTTCTGCTGAGGCTGGCATTCCCAGATTAACTGAGATTGTATTGTTGAAAACGTCTGTTTACTGTTGAACTAGCTGAGATTTTAGTGTCGTCTCTAGTCAGCGGGCTAATGTTTAGTTCAGGCCCAACTGTCACTTTGACCCTGTCATAAAGGGAATATTGCAAATGTATCAAACAGGGAAGGTCACTGTTTACACAACTCTGTTTGTGGCTTTCTGTTATAGCGCAAAGACGCTTAACTTCATCCAGAGATGCTCAAAATGTCTTTCCAGCCTGTTTTAATTAAAACATATTGTTTGCTTTTTATGGCGAGTGTCAGATTCCACAGTTCTGCATGTAGTGTTTGTGGGCCGCTGGCACAGTTTAATGGGCCTGGAGACATAGTTCACCCACGTGTGCCAATTCTGGGTTAATGAACTGCTCAAAACAACCATTGTCAACACATTTCTACAACGTCCATTGAGCGTGTAGTGTCATTACGGACCGCTGTGTTTATTAAGCTGCTCGCTGGTCCGGTTTTATTGTTTGAGAGACGTGGGGCGAGTTTCATATTAAGAACTTTGACCGCAATTAACTGGTGTGGTGTTGTTTGTTTGGAGGAACAGTGGGCTTTTGCCAGTGTGTTTGAAAAAGTTTGTTTTTATTTTTTTTGGGGTCTTTTTGACCAAATTTCCACTGGTGGTCCAAAACGTTTAACGTAAATTACAGTAAAATAAAACATTACAATATTTAAGTATTTTATTTTTATTTAACCAAATTAACGGTAAATAGAGGTAAACAGCTACATTTTTAATAAAAAAATTTTTACTAAAACTTTTAAAAAAAAGGTTTTGCAAATTTGCCTTTTTTATTTTTGCTTTCAATTCTTTTTATTTTATACACACGCATTTTTAAATGTAATTTTATTATTTATATAAACGTTTGAGTTTGCCTGATAAATGTGTGTGTGTGTGTGTGTGTGTACTGTCTCATTTTATATATATATATATATATATATATCTTATTTACACACACACACTAATTCATGTAAATATTTAAGGGAAATATGTTTTTTATAGATTATATAAAAATTATAGTAAATACATGTAAATATTTCGTAAATATTTACATGAATGTGTTTGTTTATAAATACATAATAATTACACGGTACACACACATAAATTAGGCAAACTCAGACTTTTATTTTGTATGCGATTAATCATGAGTAATCATTTGACAGCCCTATTCTTGGAAATAGAATAGTAATGGCATTAAAAAATGACATTGCAAATTGTACACATTTACTTATTTATTAGACCTTTTATTGAAAGTAATGGTCCGTTTGAGTAATGATCTGTTTTTGTTAATATCTGTAATATATTTTTATTATTTATTATTTTTATTAATATTTTCTAAATATGTCCTTTGCTTATTTTTCTGTATTTTTTTCCCTCTTTTTTATCAAATATTCATAGTTAAACAGTACATTCAACATGTTTAAAGTAAAATGTTAACTTGTTTTAACATGTGGCTAACATGAATTAGCATGCCGTTAACATGTATTAGCATGTGGCTGACATGAATTAGCATGTTGCTATCGTGTTTTAATGATTTGTTAGCATTTTTAACATTGTTAGCATTATTAAATGTTATTTTATGCTGTTAACATTATTTACCATGTTTCTAACATGTTTTAGTACATTGTCAATATGAATTAGCATGTTGCTACCCAGTTTTAACACTTTGTTAGCATTTTTAACATTGCTAGCATGATTTAACATATTATTAGTGTGAGTTAGCATGTTTTGAAAACTGTAGCTTGTTGTTAACGTGTTTTAGCATGTTTCTACCATGTTGCTAGTATTTCTATGTTCTTAACATTATTTACCATGTTGCTAACATGTTTTAGTACATTGTCAATATGAATTAGCATGTTGCTACCTAGTTTTAACACTTTGTTAGCATTTTTAACATTGCTAGCATGATTTAACATATTATTAGTGTGAGTTAGCATGTTTTGAAAACTGTAGCTTGTTGTTAACGTGTTTTAGCATGTTGCTACCATATTGCTAGTATTTCTATGTTCTTAACATGATTTACCAAATTGCTAACATGTTTTAGTACATTGTTAACTTGAATTAGCATGTTGCTACCATGTTTTTACTTTTTTTAGCATTTTAACACATTGCCAGCATGATTTAACATGTTATTAGCATGAGTTAGCATGTTTTGAAAATTGTACCTTGTTGTTAACAAGTCTTAGCATGTTGCTACCATATTTTAACAGATTGCTAGTATTTTTATGTTGTTAACATGATTTACCAAATTGCTAACATGTTTTAGTACATTGTTAACTTGAATTAGCATGTTGTTACCATGTTTTTATTTTTTTTTTAGCATTTTAACACATTGCCAGCATGATTTAACATGTTATTAGCATGAGTTGGCATGCTTTGAAAATTGTAGCTTATCGCTAACATGTTTTAGCATGTTGCTGTCATACGTTAATGCATTGCTAGTATTTTTATGTTGTTTATGTTGTTACCATGTTTTTACATTTTTTTTTTTTTTAGCATTTTAACACATTGCCAGGATGATTTAATGTTATTAGCATGAGTTAGCATGTTTTGAAAATTGTAACTTGTTAACATGTTTTAGCATTGCTAGTATTTTTATGTTCTTAACATGATTTACCAATTTGCTAACATGTTTTAGTACATTGTTAAATTGAATTAGCATGTTGCTACTATATTTTAACACTATTTTATTTTATTTCACCATTTATGTAATTATTTTATATCGCCAAATAAACCGTAAATAGAAGTAAGAAGCAATATTTCATACTTATGTTTTACTTTTTAAAAAAAAAACTTTTTGCTATTACACATCATTGGCTGAATCTGTGTTGAAAACAATGCAGTGTTTGTAAATGCCACAGTGTTAACAGTTTTTAAAGAAATCAAACTATAAATGGCTAACACACACACACACAGTCTTTGTTGCTTCAGACACAAAACATCTTTTTTTAACTAGGTTTCTTAGAAAACCAAGTCTTGACTGTGTTGTATAATGACGTAAAGGCAGTGGATTTCCATTTATTTTCTTCTGTGAACAGACGTGGTCTTATTGATTCTTATTTGTTTTCTTGATCGTGTGAGATAAACTTCACTTGACATTGTGTGATGTTTGGGATCAGGCTATTCAAATAGATTCCCATCATCCACCTCCAGCGCTCATTTGTTTATTTGTTTATAGATTTAATGGAACCCAAAGCGTCACACTCATAAATGTTCTCAACTCTAAGTTTCGTCAGCAGCTTCTTGCAGTCATTAATCATGGAGTCAGACTAATTTGTTTTGCATTCTGTGGAGTTTTAGAAGTGTAGCTGGATTTTGCATGAGTCAAATCAATGTTTTTTTTGTAATGTGTCTGAAATGCTGCTGTCTCAGAGATAACTAGCCAAACTAGCTACTAAGTTCACTATATAAATCACTAATCTCACCTGAGAATTTAGTGTTGAACTTTGACCCCTCTGTTTGATTGTTGACTTGTGTAATCGTCTTTAAATCTAGATATCAGTTCGAGTAGAAGGACGGTAGATGAAAACTAGAGTTAACTTTTGTAAACAAACTTTGATGTTGTCTTGATAAAGCTTGAAGTTTGAACATTTTTCTCAGTCAATGCTGTTGTAGCACATTGCTGAAATGTTTAAGCAAGTTTGGACATGCTGCTAACATGATTTAGCATGTGGCTAACATGAATTAGCATGTTGCTTCCATGTTTTAACACACTGCTAGTATTTTTCTATGTTGTAAACATGATTTAGCATGTTAACATGTTTTAGTACATTGCTAACATGAATTAGTATGTTGCTCTTAACATTGCTAGCATGATTTAACATGTTATTAATGTGTTTTAGCATGTTGCAAGCATCTTTTAGCTTGTAAACCTGTTTAGCATTTTGCTAACATGAATTGACATTTTAACACATTAACATGATTTAACATGTTATTGACATGATTTAGCATGTTGTTAGCATCTTTTAACCTGCTTTTAACATGTTTTAGCATTGTGGCTAACATGAATTAGCATGTTGTTACCATTTTTGACACATTTCTAGCATGATTTAACATGTTATTAGTATGATTTATCAATTTGCTAGCATCTTATAGCTTGTTGTTAACGTTCTAACGTTTTTTTTGCGGTTAACTTGTTTTAACATGTGGCTAACATGAATTAGCATGCCGTTAACATGTATTAGCATGTGGCTGACGTGAATTAGCATGTTGCTATCGTGTTTTAATGATTTGTTAGCATTTTTAACATTGTTAGCATTATTAAATGTTATTTTTATGCTGTTAACATTATTTACCATGTTTCTAACACGTTTTAGTACACTGTCAACATGAATTAGCATGTTGCTACCCAGTTTTAACACTGTTAGCATTTTTAACATTGCTAGCATGATTTAACATATTATTAGTGTGAGTTAGCATGTTTTAAAAACTGTAGCTTGTTGTTAACATGTTTTAGCATGTTGCTACCATATTTTAACAGATTGCTAGTATTTTTATGTTGTTAACTTGATTTACCAAATTGCTAACATGTTTTATTACATTGTTAAATTAACTAGCACGTTGCTATCATGTTTGTAATACTTTGGTAGCATTTTTAACACATTCCTAGCATGATTTAACATGTTAGCGTCATTTATCACATTGATAACATTAGCTTGTTGTTAACATGTTTTACCATTCGCCTAACATGAGTTAGCATGTTGATACCATGTTTTAACACATTACTAGTATTTTTAGGTTGTTAGCATGATTTAACAAGTTGCTAACATATTTTAATACATTGTTAACATGAATTAGCACGTTGTTACTGTGTTTTAACACTTTGTTAGCATTTTTAGCATCTTTTAGCATCATTTAACACATCATTAGCATGGTTTAGCACATTGTTAGCATCTTTTAGCTTGCTGTTATGTTTGTCATGTTGCTAGCAATATTTAGCATGTTGTCTGCGTCTTTTAACATGTTTGGAGATTTTAGCTTGAAAACTCTAAGAGGAGATACTGTTTAGTATTTTGCTTAGTTATAGCACATTGTTAGCATGTTGTTCGTGTTAACGTTAGCATGTTTAAACATTATCATTTTGAACACATTCCTAGCATGACTTAACATGTTATTAGTGTCATTTATCACACTGATAACATCTTTTAGCAATTTGGCTAACATGAGTTAGCATGTTGCTACCATGTTTTAACACGTTACTAGTATGTTTATGTTGTTAACATGACTTAGTACATTGTTACCATTTTTTAACACTTTGTTAGCATTGTTTAACATCATTTAGCATGTTATTAGCATGATTTAGCACATTGCTGACATCTTTTAGCTTGTTTTCAACATGTTTGTCATGTTGCTAGCATTTTTTATCATGTTGCTAGCAAGATTTAGCATGTTGTTTGTGTTTTTCAACATGTTTGCTGATTGTAGCTTAAACTCTACACTGTAAAAAACAAAAAAACACAATTTGTTGAGTCAGCTTAAAATAATTTGTTACCCCGCTGCCTTAATTTTAAGTTCAGTCAACTAAAATAAGTTTATTCAACTTGAAATGTTAAGTTGTACTAAGTAAAACTTAGATATTTGTGTTTGTTAAACTTAACAGATGGGTAAGTAACCCAGTTGCCTTAAAATGTTAAGTTGAATCAACTCAAATACCTAAGTTGTCACTTAGTATAATTTAACATTTCAAGTTAAATAAACTTTTTTTGAGTTGACTGAACTTAAAATTTTAGTGCAGCCAGGTTACGAATTATTGTAAGTTGACTCAACAAATTGTTTTTTACAGTGTAGGAGGAGATACTGTTTAGTATTTTGCTTAATTATAATGCATTGTTAGCATGCTAACATGTTGTTAGCATGTTTTATGTTGTTCATGTTTTACCATGTTAGCATGATTTAACATGATGTTATCATTAACACATTTCTAGCATGATTTAACATGTTATTAGTGTCATTTATCACATTGATAACATCTTTTAGCATTTGGCTAACATGAATTAGCATGTTGCTACCATGTTTTAACACATTACTAGTATTTTTATATAGTTAACATGATTTAGCAAGTTGCTAACTTATTTAAGTACATTGTTAACATGAATTAGCACGTTGATGCCATGTTTTAACACTTTGTTAGCATTTTTAGCATTTTTAGTACATTGCTAGCATCTTTTAGCTTGTTGTTAGCACGTTTGTTATGTTGCTAGCAAGATTTAGCATGTTGTTTGCGTCTTTTAACATGTTTGGTGATTGTAGCTTAAAAACTCTAGGAGGAGATACCGTTTAGTATTTTGTTTAGTTATAGCGCATTATTAGCATGTTGGCATGTTTTAACATGATGTTATAATTTTTAACACTGCTAACATGATTTAACATGTCATTAGCGTGATTAAGCACATTGTTTTAGTGTGTTAACATGTTTAGCATGTTGTTGACATGTTTTAATGTTTGTTGGTTGTTGCTTGAACTTTAGGAGGAGATACTGTTTAATATTTGGTATAGTTTACCACATTGTTAGCATGTTTTACCATTGCTCTCATTTTAACATGTTGCTAGCACATGGTTAGCATTTTACCACATTCCTAACATGTTGCTAACACGATTTAGCATGTTTCAGTGTGTTGTTAGCATGATTTAACGTGTCAGATCAATCTGAAGGTCTGAAACTTTAGGAGGAGAACATTGCCGGGCCAACATCATAATAAAATCAGTTTAATGTAAAACACTTTATGTAAACTGAGTCTTGATCTAGATTAGCAGGACTGGCATGTAAATCACTTGATGACACAGGATAAGACGCTGTTTTTTCTCTGCGTTCCTTCTGCAGGTGTATCGCGGGTCCATGTGCCTCCATCCTTCAGATCCAGACGGAGTTGACTCGGAGAGCTCAGCCCAACGCCGTCCTGGAGAAAGTGTTTACATCCATCACAAAGGTATGCCGAAACAGCGTAATGGAAAATAAAGGCATGATAAGCCGTGAGAGAGAAAGAGTCAGTCACCAAAGATGAGGCTCAGTGTGAAGTGAACTGGTGAAATATAATTCAGACGCAATCAAAACATTTCTTAGCCCCATTTTAAACCTTTTTCAGTCTCCTATTCTTCTTTTATAAACCTGTTGTTTCTGTGCTGTCACTGTGTGTGTTTTATGAGGCCATCAGAGCAATATCATCAACTTTAGTCTAGAAAGCGTCTATAAATACAGCTCAGGCAGGTTTAACATTAGCAGAGAGATGAATAGAGCTCCGATATTTGTCTTTACAATCACCAGTGACTAAAGAGCTGTTTTGTCATCCGGCTATAAAAGGTCTTTATCAGCACTGAAGCTGGTGTTGTGGATGGAATCTGAACTGATAACTTTCGTTGGTCACCCGGAAGAAAGCTGTCAATATGTGGTCTCATTTTTCATTTGTCGTTTGGCTGGTTATTCTGCAGGTCTTATTTGAACTTCAGCCAGTTTTGTGTGTTTTATGTATTAAGTTTGTTTCAGAGTTGGATATTTTAGCTGAAGGTGTTTATGTTCCAGGGTTTGATTTATTTATTATTTATTTATTTAAATTATTTTTTTTATTTTTAAATATAAAGTAGAATTTCTGTACTTTTGTACCATTTATGTTCCAGGGTTTTATTTATTTATTTTTATTGAAAAGTAGAATTTATATTTTTGTTCCATGAATGTTCCAGCTTATTTATTTATTTATATGAAAACAATCATTTATTTAGTTGTGTTCTAGACCCAGACTTTAAAGCTTACAGTGTAAAAATCCATAATAAATATATTATTTATTTCAATGTAAAACTATCATAAGAAAAAAAAAATAAATGAAACAAATGCAATTAATTCATTATTTGTTGTGTGATTTACTTAGATATTTTTTACATTAACATTAGACAATTACCGTTCCAGGGGGTTGTTTATTTATGTATTTATTTATTTACAAGACTAGAATTGTTTTTATTTTTTTTTTTATTTTTTGTTTTTCTTTGGTTGTTGTTTTTTGTCTCAGAACTGGACTTTAAACCTTACAATGTAAAAATCCATAATAAATATTTTATTTCATTTTAAAACTATCATGAAGACGAATAAAAAAAAAGTGAAATAAATGCAAATATTTCATTATTTATTGTGTGATTTACTCTCATGTTTACATTAACTTTAGACAATTTCTGTTCCAGGGGTTAATTTCCATTATTTGCTTGTTTGTTTGTTTATTTATTTATTTATTTATTTATTTATTTATTTATTGTGAATACTAGAATTTTGTTGTTGTTGTTTGTCTCAGAACCGGACTTTAAAACTTAAAATGTAAAAATCCATAATAAATATATTATTTCACTTGCAAACTATCAAGTGAAATAAATGCAACTAATTAATTATTTTTTGAGTGATTTAACTTTTTGCATTCCAGGAGTTGATTATTTATTTATTTATTTATTTATTTATTTATTTATTTATTTATTTAGAAGACTAGATTTTTGTTGTTGTTGTTGTATTTGTCTCAGAACCAAACTTTAAAGTGACTTAAAATGTAAAAATACATAATAAATATGTTATTTCATATTCATAAAGACAAATTAAAAAGTGAAATAAATGATATGAATATGAATTAATAATTATGAATAATAATTAATAATTAATTGTTTATTGTGTGATTTACTTGCATTTTATATTAACTTTGGACTGTTTCGTTTTCAGGTGTGGGTTTGTTTATTTATTTATTTATTTATTTATTTATTTATTTATTTGAAAACTGGAATTTATTTACCCTTGTCTCAGACCCACACTACAAAGCTTACAATGTAGAAATTCATAATAAATCATTTTAAATTATTTCAATTTAACTATCATAAAGAAAAAGTGAAATAAATGCAAGTAATTATTATTTATTGTGTGAACTTGCTTACATTTTTACATTAACTTTAGACAATTTGTGTTCCAAAGGTGGTTCTTCTTCATCTTATTATTTATTTTATTTTATTTTTTTATTTATTTAGGTGAAAACTAGAATTTATTTTCTTTTGTCTCAGACCCATACTTTCAACCTTAAAATCTAAAAATCCAAAAAAAATATATTATTTCACATAAACTATCATAAAGAAAAATAAAAATAAAAATAAATGCAATTAATTATTGTTTAAATGTACTTATGTTGTGGTATTGATTAGTTATTTATTTTTAATAAAAGTTAGACTTTAAAGCTTACAATAATATCATAAATATATTCACTTTAAAAATAAGAATAAAGAAGTGAATAATTGTGACTAATTAAATATTTGTTGTGTGATTTACATACATTTTTACACAAATTATGCCTGTGACATAAATCTCACAACACTTATGTGTAAATATAGGCCAAATAAATAAAACGCTAGCTGGAAATTTTTCACAACTTCATAATTGTAGGATAATTTAAGATATAATTACAGTTACTATTTTTCTTTATTTCAGTCCCCAGACTCAAGGCACTTAGAGGGTCTGTCCAAGCAGCTGGACTGGGACGTACGGAAGGTCCAGCGATGGTTTCGACAACGGCGGAACCAGGACAAACCCAGCACAAGAACCAAGTTTTGCGAGAGCATGTGAGTTTTCATGCTTTTTTCTTCTCATTTGTAATTTATAAGACACGTTTATGGAAAATGACGAGGAATTCATCAGCAATATTTTAGCTACATCATGCAAGTTACTAGTACACAAGCTAATGGTTCGTCTTCCAGCTGAGTGAGAAATCTGAGGAATGCTGTGAAGTTTCAATGGAAAAATACCTGTGGAACAGTGGGTGGTGGGCAGAGTCTCATCCTCCTCCTCCACTGGTCGGTTTACCTGTCAATCACAAATTCGCCAGTCATGTCAATGGAAGTGTTCTAAATTGGCCGTGAAAGTATGAATGCGTGTTGATGGTGGAAATTGTTACGCGTCATATATTTTGGAGTCTTTCTTGATTTTGCGATATCAGACGCATTTGTTTGTGAACCAAAAGATCCTCATTGGTTCAGCAGTGAAATCAGCATATGTCTCCAACACACTGGATTGGATTGATAGGATTGTTTTCAATGTTTGCTCTCATAGCAACTGTGTATTTGAGTTTCTGTCGTTTGATATCTCTGCAGGTGGAGGTTTACATTCTATCTGTGTATATTTACGTATGGGATCCGTTTCCTGTGGCAGGTGAGTCAAATACTGTGGGTGGTTGTGGGTTATTTTTGGACTCTGAAAGGTTATTTAAACGGAAGGGTGTGGGATTATATACAGATATCACTTTTTTGGGCCATTTATATGATTTTTGTGTGTTTGTGTGTTTTGTAGTCTCCCTGGATGTGGGATACGAGACAGTGCTGGTACAATTACCCCTATCAGGTAACGCTTAAAATGTTGCCAGTTTTATAATGCAGGTTCAAATGAAGCTTAACAGTGAACTTTGACATTTTCAGGAATCTCTTGGCTGTTATGTTTACATTGTGTGAACTGTCCACAATACAAGAGCACATAAAAGACGCCTGTGAAGAACATGTGCTTTTCTGAAACCAGAAATGGAAAGAAAATCAATTATATTTTGCATAAAGAAAGTGTATTTTTTAGGATCATTAGAATGCATTATGACGTTTTCGTATCAGTTAACCATATTTTCAACCCAATATAAAAATAAGGATTTAGGGAGTAAATGTGATTAGTTGTCATTAAAGAAATATCGCATTGCAAAATAAAATAAAAAAATAATAATAATAATAATAACCTAAAATTGCTGCTACTTAATGCATTTATTTAATTTATTTTTTTTAATTTAATTTATTTTTTTATGTAATTTTATTTATAATAAGAATTTAGGGAGTAAATTTGCTTAGTTGTCATTAAAGAAATGAAAGAAATATCACATTGCAATAAATAAATAAATAAAGATCCTAAAACTGCTGCCACTTCATGCATTAGTTTTATTTATTAATTAATTAATTTATTTATTTATTTATTTATTTTTATTATTTTTTTTTTTTTTTTTTTTTTTTTAAGGTTTTAGGGAACAAATGACATTGCAAAAAAAAAAAAACACCTAAAATTGACATCACTTCATGATTTTTTTTTTTTTTTTTTTTTTATTTTATTTTATAATAAGGATTAAGGGAGTAAATGTGCTTAGTTGTCAAGAAATGAAAGAAATATCACATTGCAAAAAAATAAATAAATAAACAATACAAATTAAAGATCCTAAAACTGCTGACACTTCATACTTTATTATTTTATTTTATTTTATTTTATTTTATTTCATTTCATTTTATTTATAATGAGGATTTAGGGAGTAAATGTGCTTATTTGTCATTAAAGGAATGATATATCACATTGCAAAAAAATTAAATAATAAAAATTAAAGATCATAAAACTGCTGACACTTCATGCTTGCTTTTATTTTATTTTATTATTTTATTTTATTTATTTATTATTATTATTATTATTATTATTATTATTATTATTATTATTATTATTATTATTATTATTATAATGAGGGATTAGGAAGTAAATGGACTGTTATGAATAAAATGTTACTTTAAAAAAATCACAGTGGTCCTACAATTGCTTTTACTTTTTTTCATTTTATGCACATTTTTTAAAAAAAATCTTTATTTTATTGCTGTTTAATTTACTTTATTTTATAATGAGCATTTAGGGAGCAACTGCACTAAAATTTCACATTACAAAAATGTAAATTATCCAACTATTGCTTTTTAATTTTATGCACATTTAAAAATGTATATTAAAATTTTTACTTTGTTTTATTGCATTGTGTTTTATATTTTGTTCTATTGTTCTGCATTGTATTTTATTTTATAATAGTGAGAATTTATGGTGTAACTGCCTCATCATGATCACAATTTCACATTACAAAAAATCAATGATCTTGCAATTGCTTTCACTTTTTCATTTTATGCACGTTTTACTTTATTGCTTTGTGTTTTATTTGTTTTGTATTATTTATTTTGTATTGTTGTTCTGCATTTTATTATTATTATTATTATTATTATTATTTTATAATAATGAGGATGTAGGGAGTAACGACACTGTCATGCATAATTTCACATTACAAAAAATCTCAATGATCCTGCAACGGCTTTAACTTTTTCATTTTTATGCACATTGTTTTATGTTACTTTATTGGTTTTCTTTTCGTTATATGGCGTCTTAACAGTTTCCTCAGATGTAGTTTCTGCTCTGTAATCTCTCTATGTGTGTGTGTCCCATAGGTGCTGACCTCAGGCCTGTATTATTATTATGTAACAGAACTGGCCTTCTACTGGTCGCTCATGTTCTCACAGTTCATAGACATCAAAAGAAAGGTGAACTATTCTATTGTGTTTTGATCCATTATTTAACTCACTTCTCTCCTCTCTCTCAACTTCCCACCACATCTGACACACAGATTCAAAGTTTTTGCGATACTGGCTCGACGAAGTCAACATACTGCTGTTTTACATACCTCACATAGCATTGTTCTCAACAGCCGAGTGTCATGTGATACGGATTAAAACCGCTCAAGATCACGCACATCGCTGTGTTGGAGAAGGAAAAGGCCTTTGAAATACACAAGAATGATTTGGCAGCTGTCAGACGCACATGGCTTTTGTTTGTCTCTTGACATTTCACCGTTTTCAGTGGCTGGTGAAGACAAATAACGTGCGTTTGACTGTGGCGAGCGTCTTCGGGGCGCGGCTGGTCTATTTGTTTAAGATACGGCCCGAGGCCGCGGCCATTATGAGCCCTGGCGTTTGTATAATAAGTTACAGCGAGTGAATCACAACACTGAGGGCCCTATGATTTCCGCAATGCGGAAAACGCGGAATCCAGTCATAAAAACGGAGTTTACTGAACAACACGGAATGTCACAGAATTTGTCGAAGTTTGAATGAATTAATCAAAAGTAGGTCAATACACTGAAATCAAACCGCAATATGGACTAGTATCTGTACATATTACGCCGCAAAAATACCATTTAAATATGAATCCGGCATGTTCTCTGTTTTAATGAATGAAGAAGACTAGCGGGTTTGTTTACTACACACACGGAAGCGCGCGTAACGCTCGCGGTGATTTCAACGTCTGTCGTCTCACTAAATGAGGACATAAATACATGAACAATATCTGCTGAGAGTCACTTCATGAGCATTTGACCGCTCCATTTTAGGAAAACTAGCGTTATATCATATACACACAGAAGTGTAAAGGTAGACACGGCAACCCGTCGAAATAAAAGTCCGGTTTAACGTGAAGACATTTTGCCGGATATATATGTGATGCGATCTAGGAAAACCCAACACATGGTGAAATTTAACCTTTTTTAGGCGTTGACACCATATGAAAGTTTTATTTTGTCCATAGCTTGAACGATCTTAGGTTGGCTGATAGCGATGATTTTCAGGAATGGACTTTTGAGAAAAACGGCTTAAAAGTGAGACGGCTTTTACTTTCACTTTACGGGTTTAACGAGAGCTGCCTGTCAAGTTAGGAGCGCTATACTGCATCATTACACAAACAGACTAACGTTGTTTATCATGGGCATAGTCTCCGAGCTTTTGATCACTCATTTTATGTTTAGATATCACGAATAATGCAGCCTACAACCTTGTAGTAAAAGCGAGCGCAGCGCGACTGTTCGCGCACTGTGCATAAAACAGACTGTCATCGGACTCCTCTTCAGTAACTTCATCATCCGATCCTTCATCTCTGGATGTGAAATAGTCCGTTATAACATCGTTTAGGGCACTGGCATCACCAAGATTCAGCAGATTGAGACGAGTAAGATTGCTTAAGTGAGCAGCTGCAGTACTTTAGATGGCGTTGTTGCGCTCCGCCATCTCACAATATTAAATAAATATATAAATAAATAACTTTGCGTGCCTTAGTTTACACAGGACTGGTTGAGAATGTGACTTGATACGCCTTTACTAAATATGTTACGTGATTTATTTTGATAAATGTTTTTGTGGTGTTAAGGGAAAGCACCAGCAGCGCGTTGTTAACATAAGACACATTTTCTGCTTGCTGCAATAAATGGCTGTTTTTTCTGCACTAAACAAGTGAATTTCGACGAGATATTTTCGGAGATGATAGACAAGATGTTATAGAATAATAATTTAAAGAAAACCTAATTGTGACATTCGACCTATTTTTCGAATTTCCTGAAAACTCCCAAGCGCGACATCCGACGGGTTTTCCCAGATCGCATCACATATTACTACTACTACTACTGCTAAAATGAATCAAACATTATTTTTAGCGTATAATCACACATTTCTTCCATGTTTTAATTTTAATAGTAAATTCCCCTTTGTTTGCCAAAAAAAGTTTTAATTTTCAATAATTAAAGATAAATGAAATTAATGTTTTATGCCTTCATTTGATAACCAGAATATTTTAAATACACAACACAGCCTTTCATAAGGCAATTTTTTTTTTTTTTTTTTTTTTTTTTTTTTTTTTATTCAAATAATTAGACATGTGAAAACACAGAATTTGATGATAATAAAACATATGGTGAGAAAAAATAAAACATTTCATAGGGCTCTAAATATGTAATTTTTCTTAAAACTTTATGTGAAATTGTATAAGTTTCATTATTTTAATTAATTAGACATGCACTTTGATTAATACAATTTAATTTAACTGTTAAAAAGAAGTTGAGAAACGTTAAAAACGGGGAAAAAATGGAATTTGGAGGAAAAAAATAGGGCCCTAGATATTGTTCCTCTTTATTTGACACGGCAGAAACAATCTGGCAATTGCATCTACTGAAAGGAAAAGAAATCCGAGTTGTGTTTTTGTGCTTGATTTGCATGATATTTCCATGTCGTGCTGGTCGTTTTTTAACATATTTCTTGTGTATTTCTGCAGGATTTCCTCATCATGTTCGTTCATCATCTGGCGACAATCAGCCTGATCAGTTTCTCGTATGTAAATAACATGCTGCGTGTGGGCAGTCTGGTCATGTGTGTTCACGACGCGTCCGACTTCCTGTTGGAGGTGAGAGAAGCACAAACGATGGTTTTACTGTCATGCTATTATTTGTAATATCATAAGGCAGCATTTAACTGAAGGCTGATGTGAAATTTTATGCAAAATTACCTGTATCCACTGCATTTTAGGTGAATTATTGATTTATAAATCAGTATTTAACTGAATTTTGAGGTAAAATTTCACCTAAAATTAATAGCATATTAATATGTGCTACATGAGTAGCATTTATAAAACAGAGATGTTAAAAATTACCTGTATTATTTTGTAATAATATTATTGTAAAATTTATGTATATTACATGTTACATTTACAATATATTAATATATGTTTTACAATTTTTATATACATATATATATATATATATATATAAAATGATTGTCATTAAAGTAATTTTATATTCCAATAAAACAGTTTTAAAGATCTACAGATCTAAAATTGCCCTTCATTTTATTTTATTTGTTTTATTTTATTTTATTTTATTTTAAGGTGTTAGGTGGTAAATGCTCTGTTATGAATAAATCTCACATTAAAAATCTCGAATATGCTGCTTCTCTTCACTTTTTTTTTTTTTTTTTTACATTTTATGCACTTTTATAATAATTGTAATTTTTATTTTATTGTTTAGAATTGTATTTATTTATATTTATTTTTTATTTTCTTATAAGGTTTTAGGGAGTAAATGCTCCATGAATTAAATCTCACATTAGTTTTATTTTTTGTTTTTTCTATTAATATTCTGTTATATTGTTTTGCATTTTTATTTATAATAATGAGAATTTAGGAAGTGAAAGCAGTATCATGAATAACATTTAACATTATAACAACAACAAAAAACTCATTGATTCTACTATTATTTTGATCCTATTATTGATAAATAGATATCAACTATTATTATTATTATTATTATTATTATTATTATTTAGAAATTATAAACTATATTTACCAATATAGTTTTATTAATATTTAGAAATTTTCATATTGCCCATTGTCATTTTAATTTTAGTTACAGTTTTAGTGTTGACATTTTTATTAGTTCTCAATTATGTCTATTTCATTAATATCAATATCAATATGTATATATTTATTTTCATAATTTTTTAAATATTATTTTTAATTTTAGTTTTTGTTTTAGTCAACTTAATACATTGGAAAAAAATAAGTTTAAGGCTCTTTTATTTATTTATTTATATATTTATTTATTTATATATGTATTTTTCAGTTGACTATTTTATTTTAGATCACTTTTACTATTATTGAATTATATTGTACATATATTGTATATTAATTATATCATACGATTGTACTACACACAATGAATATATAATTTAAAATCAATAAAAATGTCCATTTTATTATTGTATTTTATTTTATTCAGTTCTGCATGATTTAGATTTATAGAATTCTGTCCATTATCTTTTTTTATGAATATTTGTGTTTTATTTTTTTATCTTACAGGCTGCAAAGTTAGCAAACTATGCCAAATACCAGCGTTTATGTGACTTCTTGTTTGTGGTGTTCGGGATGATCTTCTTCGGGACGAGATTGATCATTTTCCCCTTCTGGTCAGTATCACATCCTTGTGTGTGTGCACGTGCTCATTTAACAGGCCAATTAACTGTATTTGAGAGGCGCTGATGGTCTCCTGCCGAGCGAAACCCGAGCGGCTGGATTCAGTGTCTGGGTTTTGGTGTCACGATGAGAGAACCGACATGCAGTCCAGATCCTCTGACCTCCACCTCAAATGCGACACACACTGATCAGGATCACTATTAAATGCAATTAAGATTCTTGATACTATTTCTATAAAATGGTCATTTCCAGTTCTCGATTCTGATTGGTCAGCAGATGTGTTTTATTCTCGCTTCGCCCAATGGTTCACTGCGTAACACCCTTAGCGACCACCCTTAGCAACGTAAACAACCAATAATATAGCACCAGAACGGTTTCATGTGTTGTTGTGTTACAGCAAAATGAAATGTTTATTATTTATGTAATGAATTATGAGTGAAGGTGTTGAACGTGTGGAGCAGTTTAGAAAGAATGAAAGATTTTTTTGCACTTCTTGACAGGTAACCACATTTTCAAGCCAGTGTAATGGGGAAAAATAATGACATATGATATCAATGGTTTATTATTTTAATACTAAATCATGTTTTATTTATTTATTAACTTATTTATCATAATGAGGATATAGAGAGTAGATCTGCTTACATGTCATGAAGGAAGTTTTATTTTGCACAAAAAAGATCCTAAAATGTCCTTATTTTACATTAATAATTAAAAAAAAGTATTTTTATATTTTTCCATTCCATTTTTTTTTTTTTTTTTTTTTATCAAAACAACAAATTAATGTTAATGTAAATAATGATAATTATTTAATGAGTATTGATGAATGTTTGTCTTATATTGTTTTATCAGATTTGGTAAATTATTTTGGAAAAGTAAATATGTTTCTTTTTTTTTTATTTTATTATTTTATTTTATTTTATTTTAGCAAGGGTTTAGAGATGCTGTTTTAAAAATAATAAATAAAAGGTAAAATTATTAATACATCTATAGCCATATGTATTTTATTACTTTTTTTTTCCTCATTAGGCCATATAATTTTTTTTTTTTCTTTTTTTACTATAATTTACTATAATTTAGTGCCAGTAATCATAAAACGTCATGTCGTCAGCCACCTTTTTTGTTTCTATACATATTTCTATATTTTTCCATTACTCTTTTTTTTATTATTATTATTATTTTTTTAATCAAAACAACAAATTAATGTTAATGTTAATAATAATGATTATTTGATGAATAATGATGAATGTTTATCTTATAATGTGTTATCAAATTTAAATTATTGAAAATTAAACAAAATAATGTCAATTATTTTGGAAAATAAATATGTTTCTGTTTTTTTTTATTAATTATTTTTTTTATTTATTTATTTATTTTATTTATTTATTTATTTATTTTTTGGTGAATTTTGAAAAAAGACTGGATGGAAACACCAAGATTAGCATAAAATCTTTAAATGTGCCTAAACAACACACTTCATTGAGGTAGATTTTTTTTTTTTTAATCCAATAATAAATCCAATATTTTTATTATTGATACTTTCTGCTGATTTCCCAGGAAGTGGCTATTTTGTTTTATTAAATACGTGGAATAAAAACACTGCTTAAATGACAAAAGTTTCCGCGATATGTCAAGTTAAATTAGCATTTTTGGATATAAACATAGCTATTGTTTATATTTACTTAAAAATTTGTTTCTAAATCTGAAAATATCACAACAAATCTTTGTGGTACACATTGTCAACATTAAGTACACATTTACCGTGAAAAATAGTAAATATCAGTAGTACACAAAATAGTACAGTATGTGTAGATGAGTTTGTTTCTTCATCAGATTTGGAAAAATGTAGCATAAATGTGCAGTGAATGGGTGCCGTCAGAATTAGAGTCCAAACAGCTTGTTAAAAATATTTCAATAACTAATCCAAATGACTCCAATCCATCAATTAACGTCTTGTAAAGCCAAAATCTGTGTGTTTGTAAGACACAACTCCATCAAGACACTTTAACTTCAGTTTGTTGCTTTTGGCTAAAATATGACTCCATAATAACGCTTCCTCCAGTTTACTGGTACAACGATTAGTAAATATTTCAATAAGTAATCCACATGACTCCAATCCATCAGTTAACATCTTGTGAAGCTGAAATCTGTGCGTTTGTAAGAAACAAATCCATCGAGACATTTTGACTTCAGATTGTTGCTTTTGGCTGAAATATAACTCCATAATCTACAACAACACTTCCTCCAGTTTACTGGTAAAATGATTAGTAAAAGGAATTTTCCCCACATTTTTTGTATGTTGCAGGATCCTGAACACGACGCTCTTCGAGAGCTGGGAGATCATCGGGCCGTACCCGTCCTGGTGGCTCTTCAACATCTTGCTGCTGGTGCTGCAGGTGCTGCACGTCATCTGGTCCTACCTCATCGCCCGTATCGCCTTCAAAGCCATCATGAGAGGAAAGGTGCGCACAAACCCGCCATTGTTGTGTTGAGGAGGTTCACATTCATCTTGTGTAGTTACATGCATTTCCTCTTTTTTTTTTTTCTCTCTCTCCCGCAGAACTGGTTTGTCTTTCCCTTCTCTAGCTGCTGGAAGGCTGTTCCCATCTTTCAGCTTCTGTCCTGATAGAAATCTTTCGCTCTTTCTGCTAAACTCGCTCGCTTTAGGGTCTTTCGCTCTCTCTCAGTCTCTTCGGCTGTAAGTCTGCTTTCTTTACTTGTTTTCTATGGTTCTTTTTGTAGTGGTTTGAATGTGAATTAAACTGAATGTGTTGCAAAGGAATAGTTCATCCAAAAATACAATTTTGCTGAACATTTACCAACCCTCAGGCCATTCAAGATGTAGATGAGTTTGTTTCTTCATCAGGTGTGGAGAAATGTAGCATCACATCACTTGCTCACCAATGGATGTGAATGGGTGCCGTCAGAATGAGAATCCAAACAGCTGATAAAAACATAAAAATAATCCACACCACCCCAGTCCATCAATTAACGTCTTGTGAAGCCAAAAGCTGTGTGTTTTTAAGAAAGAAATCCATCATTAAGATGTTTTAACTTAAATTGTTGCTTTTGGCAAAAATATGACTCCATAATCCATAAAAAAAAGGCTTCCTCTAGTGAAAAAGTGATCTCATCTGAATCAGGAGAGAAATCAAGCACTGTTTAGTACAAGATTTTGATGTTTGAGGACAACAGGAGGAACTTTTTCATTGGAGAAAGCATTATTATGGACTATGGCGTGATATTTTAGCCAAAAGCAACAATTTGAAGTTAAAATGTCCTAATGATGGATTTTTTTTCTTACAAACATGCAGCTTTTGGCTTCACAAGATGTTATTTGATGGACTGGAGTGGTGTGGATTACTTGTGGATTGTGTTATTATCAGATGTTTGGACTCTCATTCTGACGGCACCCATTCACTGCAAAGGATCCATTGGTGAGCAAGCAACATCAGACTAAATTTCTCCAAATCTGTTGAAGAAACATGTTCATTTACAGTGTTTAAGTGTAGGATTTTGCTTTTAAAGCACCCAAGCGCCCTCTAGAGGAAGGCCAGCCACATTTTCCAGCCAGAGTATTGAACCAAATTAGTTTATAAAATAATGAAACCATTTTTAAACATACAACTTCCAAACCATTAAAAGTACTATAGCTAATAACCGAAATGTATCCAACTTAGGTGTCTAAAGACGACCGCAGCGACATCGAAAGCAGCTCGGAGGAGGAAACCGAAATGACACCCAAAGAGCGACTCAAGATGGCTTCACCCCGAGGAGAAAACGGCACCAACGGCCATTTCGGCTCCAAACCCTGGAGCCAGAACCACAACAACTGGTGACGCTCCCTCCGGTGGCCTTGCGCACAAAGAACTTGGGACTACTCGTCATCCCTGTACCTCACTCCAACACCAAAAACACCAACGAAATCACCCCGCTGTGGGACTTTTAAAACTCTAACGGGAGTTTGGGGCGTCATTCCCGGTGATGATGGGACAGTAATGACAATATGGCCACTATGAGAAGCCTGTGAAAGAGAAAACGATTAAATTAGTGATATTTGCATTCCCTCGTTTCCTTGTTTCGGGAGCTGAGAAGACGTTTCTTCTCCGCACTTCACATTTTACTGAAGTCAGGGAAGAAGATTCTCTTCAGATTTTAATGGTCAGATGTACTTGAGTTTCCACATGCAGTTGCTTTTCTTTTTGTTTTTCGTTGTTTTTTATTGTTTTGGTTTTTTTTTTTTTTGGTTACTGATGTGTTTGTTATTTGTTTCCTGTGCTGTTTTTCATTTTGCTTTTTTATTTTTGGAAACCAAATAAGGTTATTAAAATGAAAGCTGGGCCTTTGTCCTTTAATGAGATGCTTTTTGATTAATAGGAAACTGAAAATCATGGTAATTTAAGTGAAATAAATATGCGAGGAAATAAAATATGAAAAATGAAATAAATGTAGGGTTCCAACAGTCATCCGAGAAATGTCAGAATTTTCTAAATTTACACTGTGGAAGTCAGTTTTTGAAATCTTTATAAGGTACATTTCTGTAATGAAGAAAAATTGGTATTTTGTGATCACGAAGAGCACTGGAGGGAAAGAAACAAAAAACAACAATGCTAAATGAAAAAAAAAAAAAAAATTGTCTAGGTCCTGAATCATAACCAGTTGAGAACTACAGGTATGAGGAAATAAAACTTTTATTTTAGTAATATTTACATACTTTTATAGTATTTATTAATATTTTGAATTAGTTTTTTTTTTATATTTTCAGTTTATAGTTTTAGTAATTTTGCCTTGTCATTTTTAAACACATTTATATTAATCTTAATTAAAGTTTTAATTTTAGTACTACAACTGAAACTTGTTTATAGTATGTCTAATTTTCATTTTTCTTCTAATATTCTAAGTTGTTCCTCTAATAATTAAATTTTATTTCAGCTTTATTACAGTTAACAAAAAAATGTCTTTAATAGTTTGAGTTGTCATAAAAAATAACTGGAATATAATATTTTAATTTTATATTCAGCTCAAAAATATGCTGTGTATTCTTCACAACCATTTTCACACTTGGAAAAACATGGTAAAATCATTTGTCAGCAGATATGGGAGCCCTGCAGATCTACAGGACATGCATAAACACTCATGCTAGTAGATTTCACAAGAAACATTTACTATATTACAACACATAAGATCTCATTTAAATAACCCTTTCAGGGTCATGAACGCAGGTGGGTTTTGGCTGACAATCTGCTGGGCCACGCACTGTCCCATTCATGTGACATGATCAGTGTCCGGTCAAGTGATTATTTTACAGCCCGTATCTTCAGTCTTTAATGGTTTCTGAAGCTCCGCTCTCACTCTGTGCCGACAGCTCCAGCTGTTTCTTCCTCTGCATGTAGCGTTGAGCCCGCATGACACAGAGGTATCCGCCGTACACTGTCAACAGCATCATGGAGCCCGAGAAGAGCTTGTAACCCACATCAGCGATGCGCTTCCCACTGACCATGATGGATCTGTGAAAACATGTGGGGAACTTAAATTAATAGCATCTTAGCAAACACATTCCTAAAACGTTTGTAAATGATTCCCATTTGGTTATTTTTTTGAGAACCAAATAAGAACGTTCTGGAAACCAAAAAAGAATGTTATATTTCTGTAAAGAAAAATATAGCCAAAAATAGAATCGGAATGTCAATGGAACCAAAAACTGACGTTCTGACGTTCTAACGTTCTGGGAACCAAAAAAATAAAAAATACGGATATGTCAAAACGCAAAAATCTTAAAATAAATCTTAAATATTATAAATAGTATCAAACCCAGGTAAAGTAATGTGGTTTTACTATAGAAAATCTACTAAATTCATTGCGTATTTGTGGCTGTAAATTCAAAATCAATATTCGATCCTTCGAGGTACGTCAAGGAATACTATGGTATGGTACATAGCACCATACACGATAACGTTTATTTTGTTCGTGAATGCTAATTTTATTTAGTCTTTTCGGTTTTAGAACATAAGCATGAGTTTGCATATCAGCTCTATTATCTAAACCACAATTCGATTCTGTTTTCCAGCAAAAAGGTCCGAAAACATGCTTTATTGATCTTTCTTCTACGTAAACACCATTTAAAGTTGTTTAACGTTTCTGCGCATACATAAAATGTGCAAAATGTGGAGTCTTACCTGTTTAATTTCCACTTGAAACTATGAGGAAACGCAGTCCTGTTCTCAATGTCAGGCAAATGGCTTGTGCGCATGCGCAGTTACTTTCGTAACTGTATGGCGAAGCAGAAGGGCCAAATGTAGTAAATCCGTTTTTCCCTCGTTATTTTTCTGTGAGTTTATAAACATCTTAAACCTGATATTTTACCTCACTAAGCCGAATATCTGGGTTATAATGCCTTACTTTTAACTGTAGAATGGCTGCCTTGTTTTTAACTTTATAAATGTGTAACGTTACAATCGATTTGAAGTGAGGAACTAGTTTTTTTATGGCAACGCGAGACTTCAGGAATTATTTTGTTGTTGGACAGACATGGAGGCTCACGTTGCCCATGTGAATGAAGAGGAAAATGAGGATCCTGGAGCTGCTCCTTATGGAAACTTTATCAATTATTACTCCTTCAACCCGCCAGAGAATCGCCTGAGTTTGATACCGGAAACGCTGCTGGAAAACATCGGACTCGGTTCTGAACGCGTATTAATACTGGACGTCGGATGTAACTCAGGGGTAAATATGACAGATTTCTCTCATTTAATATTTAAATCATCATATTATACTTTTTATTATTAACTTGTTAAATGCATTGTATTCGTTTTTGTGTTCTGTGTTTATCTGTAAACACAATACGTTGACTTAGCATGACTTAGCACCAGAGAAAGATGGTTATATTATTAAACCATGGTAACTACAAATTAACCATGATTTGTCTGCACTAACCATAGTATTTGTGGTTATACAAGGGTTGCCTTAATATTTACCCTTCAGATTGTAAAATTCACTAAAGTAATAACTTATTAGACATTTATTACTGAATCCTTAACTATTCATATGTATCTCTTTTAAGTATTAGGTATAAAACCAGTATAAAAACTAGTATAAATTACGTCATTAGGTCATTAATCAAGAAATATCAAGGTTTTCAGATATGTACGTAATGAAATGTAAATTGTAGTAAATTATTTGAAAAAAAAAAAAAAAAATTGGAATTATTTTTACTATTTAAAATAACTGTTTTCTATTTGAATATATGTTAAAATGTAATTTCTATGATTTACAAAGCTAGAATTTTTTTAGCATCATTACTCCAGTCACATGGTCCTTCAGACTTTTTTTAATGTTTGTTTTTGTTTTTGTTTTTTGGGAAAGAAATTAGTATTTTTGTTTAGCAAGGCTGCTTTAAATTGATCAAAAGTGATAATAAAGACATTGATAATGTTGCAAATGATTTCTATTTCAGATAAATGCTGTTCTGAACTTTCTATTCATCAAAGAAATCACAGGAATAAATTACATTTTAAAATGTATTCAAATAGAAAGCAGTTATTTTAAATAGTAAAAAATAATTTAAATTTTTTACTGTTTTTGCTGTATTTTTAATCAAATAAATGCAGCCTTGGTGAGCAGAACAGACTTAAAGAAAAACATAAATAAATTAATTGTTCAAAAATCTTTGACCAGTAGTGTATATTCGTGTTATATTGTCACCTGATTGGTTTCAATAAAGAACATTTAGCAAATTTAACTCATTAAAATGTCTTTTTAAACCGGAATGTTTTGTATTATTCCCCTTGTTTGTCAGGACTTGTCTGTTGCTCTGTACAAGCATTTATTGCATGATGAGGCCTCTGGAAGTGACTTTCCTCAGAGAGAAGTGTATCTACTTGGATTTGACCTTGACCAAGATTTAATTCTTCGGGCGCAAAACTCCAACCCCTTTCCCCAGAATATCCAGTTTATCCCCCTGGATATCACAGATGATGCAAAGAGCCAGGCAGTGCTAGAGTCTTATGTGGGAAAGTTTGGCTGCCTCCGATTCCACCTGTGCACCTGTTTTGCGGTGACTATGTGGGTGCATCTGAATCATGGAGACGCAGCGTTTCTGTCTCTGCTCTCCAAACTGGCATCTCTCTGTGAGTATTTGCTTCTGGAGGCGCAGCCATGGAAGTGTTACCGCTCTGCTGCGCGCCGGTTACGCAAACTTGGGCGCAGTGATTTTGACCACTTTAAGACCCTTGAGATTCGAGGGGACATGGCGGCACATGCTAGAGAGCACTTGGAAAACCAGTGCAGCATGGAATTGGTACAGAGTTTCGGGAATACAACATGGGACAGAAGTCTTCTGCTCTTTAAAAGACGATGATAAAGAGCAAAACCATTGGACAGAAAAGTGTTTCTGCCTGACTGTGGACTGACACTACTCGTCTGGCAGGCTGTAATTCTATTTACCAACCACAAGGGAGCACTAGTGATGTATGCTTTGCCTTTTTTATTTTACTTTGTTTTAATTTTATGGAACAGTATATCTAATTGGTATAAGACTTTTTTTTAGCCTAGCATTATTATTATTATTATTATGAAGAAGAAGAAGAAGAAGAAGAAGAAGAATGTGTTTGTCCTGTGCAACTATTGCAGACAGATGGACATAGTCTTATGGGTTTGTTTTTTTTTTTTTTTTATTTTATTTTTGGCACGTGAACTACACGTTTTTATTTAATAAACGATATATTCCACTATGTTTGTAACGTCTAGTGTATTTATTTATTTATTTATTTATTTATTTATTTTTGTATTTTTTTTACGTGTATTTGCGTATTTTGTTGCATAAAAAATACAATTTCAGCTGCTTTATATACGCAATATTTTAACTGCTCATTCTACAAATGAATAAAAAGTAAAAAAATGTAAGTGCTTAAACAAATAAAGCCAACATACGACGTGAGATATAATTATAACGCCAAAACACATGAAGATGATTTAGAATTAATCGGATCGTTATTATTAGGCTAGTCCAAACATTAGAAATCGGCGTTCGTTTCAAGACTGAACGTCGCCGAAGTCTTCCCGCGCTCTCAGAATTCAAATATTAACGGACGAATAACTTAACGGTCAAGTGGCTTTTCGCTTTCTTCTTATATATGTAATAGATAACGTTTTTATTAAATTGGACACTTAATTTGAACAAATCAAGTGAAAGTAACAGACGTACGAGAAATTGAGAAGTTTTGGACAAGAAGCAGAGCGTCCTAAGCGAAATTGTAAAGCTTTCTGGTAAGAAACTATATAATTTTTCTATTATTATCATAGTCAAACTTTAATTTATTTAATTTGGAGCAATTTTGGGAAGGAAAGTAGATGTATCCTGGCCTTCAAAGTGGTCATTGTGTCTCCACCACGATGCTTTTCATCACCAGATGCTCCACAGGATGTAATTTGAGGAAATTTTCAGATTCAAGGTAATATTAAACCCTCACTGACCATGATGTGTTGAATAAAACCTCTTCAGATGTTGTAATCTAATTCTCATCGTCAGTAAAACTAAAACCGCTGTCTGAGCTAGTTGTACTTCTGATGAAATATTACTCATATACAAATTATTCCCAAGGCTGTTGTTGGTGTTTGTGTGAGTTTATGAAGCTTCAAGCTACTAAGACCAGGGAGCATCAAGGACGTGTGAAGAATATCGCCATATCATGTTTTACTCTCACAGAGTGCACTGGCTGTCCTGAATGTGTATTTGCCTGTAGCCAAATAATACATTTTGTTACATTTGAACAAGTTTTACAGGAAGAAATGCTCAGATTGCACTGTTGAGAATATGTTAACTTTGGTGTTTGTTTTCAGACCTCCTACTTTCTTTCTTGCTGAGGAAGGTGTTTTTTTTCCCCCTGTATGATTTGTGTTCTTCCAGACATTGTCTAATCTTTTGTCTTATCTTTAGGTTCACATCACACACAATTATCATTTGTCAGTCTTCAGGAGTGTCAGCACTCTTTTTTTCAAGAGGTGAAATCAGATCTGTTAGTTAAGATGGTGTATCAGGTTGCACCGTATACTGATGTTGCATACACATTGTGTCCAAAACAATTAGTAAATGAACAAATCCAACCATTTAGACTGAACCATTTGAAATACATTTTTAAAAAGCCTTAGATATTATCAGAATATATTGCAGCAGTAAATGATCACATGCAGGCTTTACTCTTATTAATAAAAATAACAAATATTATATAGAATTAATCATTCCACAATTTCATTTTATATAGTTGTTTAATTTTTGAGTAATTATACTTAATATATAGAAAGTATATGAATGAAACACAAGGTCTTTGTTCTTTCAGGAAAACTAATTTTAGCTTCTACCCACTGATTCATAGAAAGGTAAAGAAAACTACTTTTATATTTAAGGTTACAAGGTTATAGCTTTTTTGATACTGGTTAACACTTCAGTGAGTGCTGAATCTGGTGCTGTTTCTGGTTTCAGTAGTCTTGATCAGGATTTTAGGTGATGGAGAGCTGTTCTGCTGAAAACCATTCACCCCTTTGGAACCTGTAAAACAAAAATAATTATAAATATTCAGTTTTCAGAGTGTGTATGATTATACTATATGCTTAAAATGCTGGTAAAGAACTCAATGTAAAATTAGATCTACGACCAATTTTACTTTTGTAATATGATGTTGAATATCCTCTTTCGGACAAACACTGAGTCTTGATTTTGTTCGTGGATATTTGTTTGGATGGTGTGAAGAGAGTGGCTGATAGAGCAATGGATCAGCGGCTAACTTTTGAGGAGGTTTCTGACCAATGCGTGTCAGAAAGTCAAGAGCATCTCCACATTTTCCAATGGTAATGTTGCTTTTTGTATAATGTGGCCATTGCTGTAATGAATAATGTCCCATTTGACCATTTACACTTACTGTAGTTGGGAACAGACTGGATGTTCACAATGGCCTGTTGTCCAATTCTGTGAGAGGTAAAAAAAAAAAAGAAACAGTCAATATTTATTAATGCTAACATTCAGTTCTACCCCTCTAAAACAGGACTCAATGTGTTACCTGTCCTCCTCTCCTTCCAGCAGCTTCCTGTAGGTGGCAATCTCGATATCCAGCGCCAACTTGACGTTCATGAGCTCCTGGTACTCGCGGAGCTGACGGGCCATGTCTTGCTTGGCTCTCTGAAGTGCCTCCTCCAAGTCCTTAATACGACCTTTGGCCTCCTTCACAGTCATCTCACCGCGATCCTCTGCCTCAGCTATCTGGTTCTCCAGGTTAGCACGCTAAATCAATTGGAGCCTCGAGAGTTAGTGACCACCATGGATTTGTGTTAAAGCAAAGGTAATGTAGCACATTTCTCACCTGTGATTTAATAACCTCAATCTCGCTCTGCAGACGGCTGATCATGCGGTTGATATCTGCGATCTCTCCTTTAGTGTTGCGCAGTTCGTCGTTGTACTGATTGGCTTGGGAAGACATCTGATCGAACTGAGTTGGGGAAAAAAACAATCGGTACACTTACTTGATGTCCATTTCAAAATGAAAGACGTTTACAAAGTTCCGGAGAAAAACCCAATTTAATTTCTGTGGGTCTTACTGTGAACAATTCCTCATTCCAAAGGTAAAATCTCTTCATAATCTTTTTTATGAATTGACTTTACCAATCCAATCAGTTCCCAATGTATACGTTGGTCACACCCTACATTTTATGTCACTGAATGTGCTTCGTCAATCAGAAATACAGTTCGAAAATGGCATTTCATGTTGACTTGGCAATCAATTTGTTAATGGAAATGTCTGTATTTTGTGTCTACCTTGGACTTGTACCAAGATTCAGCCTCTTCACGGCTCCTGGCTGCAATCTCCTCATATTGAGCCTTGACTTCAGCCACAATATGATCCATGTTGAGGTTTCGTGAGTTGTCCATTTGCACGATGACGGATGTGTCCTTAATGCTGGCCTGCAGCTCACGCAATTCCTGATTCAGAGATATAAGTCAAGTTTACGTTTGGTTGAACTGTGTGGAAACTGCTTTGGAAGGTGTGTATGCACACACTCTATATTTCTTGCAAGCCAAATTATTATTTGCTTTGGTCTGACCAGTGTTGAGAAATGTGTAGTCAAATACTTACAGAAAAAAAAATAGTATTGTTTGGTTTAGATTGTAGTTTTCAGACTGGTTTTGTAAGTGTATATGCATCACCTCATCGTAGATGGTTCTCAGGAAGTTGATCTCATCAGTCAGGGCACCAACTTTGTCCTCCAAATCAGCTTTCACCAGATACGCGGAGTCAACGTCCTGCGGGACATAAAGTACTTCATTTTTCCTCTTCTCAATTGCAACCTTGAATAACTTGTATGTCTTCCTTGGGCATTGAACACCAAAACCCCCCCGCATGCACCACAAAAGACTTGTATCAATATTTCAAAAGCTACATCTTGTAGATCTCCAGTATGCAACTTTGACTTCTTGCTACTCTCAGTTGGTAGGCCATTGAAAACAGATCTCCTCTAGTGTATAAATAATGCCGTGTCCCCACCCATGCTTTTGTCAGTGGTGATCTGATCCCTCCAGGCTTACCTTTAGCAGCTCAGAGCTCTTTACCCCTCCCAAACATTTCATTGTTCCCTCTCCTGGGCTGCTTTTATTCAGCGTGTCGTGAAAGTTTAACTTTCCCTTGTCCTGAAAGTCCAGCTGTTTTTAACTCTGTAACCTGCCCTAACCCCACATTACAATGAGGTCATACTTATTGGTGTGCATTTCGAAATGTGTAAAAAAAAACTTTTTGACCTCTGACGTCTAGTCATATGAGTATCGCACCTTTTTGAGAATCACAAAGTCGTTCTCCAGGTTGTTCCTTTTGTTGATCTCATCTTCATATCTGAGTCGAAGAAAATACAAAGTGGGTATTTGGTTAAGATTAGAAGAAACCTCCATAATTGGCTTCTCAAAGTCAACACTGGTGTTAGCATAGATCTAAATACTTTACTTGTGTTTAAAGTCCTCCACCAGACCCTGCATGTTCCTCAGTTCTCCATCCAGCTTGGTCCTGTCATTGTTGACCACGTCCATCTGTCTACGCAGGTTGGCCATGTAAGCCTCAAACATGGGCTCGACGTTGGACCGGCCTGGGGTTTGGCCCTGCAGCAGCTCAAACTTGGTCTCCAGCATCTTATTCTGCTGCTCCAGGAAGCGCACCTGTAGAGGTAACAGTAAATGGGTAACAGTATTTTAAGAGCATAGTTTGGCTTATGCATTTCAGTATTCAGTGTTATAAAAAATGTTAACTGAAACAGCAGGTAAATCCTCAGGTGGCATCTATAGTAACATCTGAAGATTTCTGCTCAAAGAAACCATTTCTTTGTACCCAACATACTGAAATGATGACATTGAAGTTCTTCACCTTAAATTTAAATCTTCCTTGAGGAACATAAGGTAGGTTAATTAAAGTGCTATCACTAGAGTTTTCCTGTCATGCTTCTGCAAGAACAAAGAAAGACTCCACTTCTGTGGAATTTCAGCAATTTGAAAGCTGTTCTTTGAGGCTTCTTCAGTTCACTGCACATCCTGAAAGCCTGGCTGCTTTAATTGATGCCCACCCTGCCAGGATGTACTCATTAGCGGAGCAATATGACTCCCCATTAGCTGAACGGTAACACTCCGGAGAGTAGTGGCTGACCTAGATGGGTTCTTCGTAAATCCGCAATTTCAAGCACTTTAAAAGCCGACCTGAGACCCGTGTTGGAGGACCCAGCCCTGCCCCGACCCACAACAGTGACTTGGTTGTACTTCAGTGCGATTGAAGTGTCGATTTCAGTCCAGCGGGCTCCTGGGATTTGGTTGCATTGTCCTCCGGCATACAAAAGCTTCCTTCATACTCTCTGGGATAGTGCTGTCTTCAGTGGCTTGGTCAGATCTGACCTGCTTTTTATCAGGTTACAGGCTTCAGAGAAATGGGTCACGCTACAGAACTATCATTTTCATGCAAGTCTACCAAATCCCTACCTTTCCCTCAGAGCTTTGGGATGTTGATCGTATTAAGACTTTGTCATCACCATCAACTCTCTACTTTTTTGGCTTAAATGTTCTCTGGGAACAAGAGACAACTGTACCTTGTCAATGAAGCTGGCGAAGCGGTTGTTCAGCGACTTGATCTGGTCCTTCTCCTGGGTGCGGACCATTTGGATGTTGGGGTCGATCTCCAAGTTGAGGGGCGCCAGCAGGCTCTTGTTGACGGAGACACTGGCAATGGGAGGCCCCAGATAGGCCGAGCTGGTGCTGAAGCTCGGGGCAGATGCTCCCAGGGAGATCCCACTTAAACTGCTGTAGCCATAGCCTCCCATTTTCCCGCTGCTCCTCATGGAGCTGCTGGAACTGATGCGCTTGCTTCTCAGACTCATAGTTGAAGGAGAAACCGTGGAGAGCTGCAACAGAAAATGAGAAATGAGATGAGAACAGGTGGGCAGACCTGAGCGAAACGGGTGTTTCTCTGTAGAGAGGTTGGGCTTTTAAAGTCCAACCAGGATGGGGTGGAGAGTTCCTATTGTGGGAAAACCTGTTTCAGATTGGACACACGTACACACTGTCCGCTTTATCTGAGCTCCCGGATCGGCAGTGAACACACGCTCACTCTCTCTGCCTCTGTTTCTTAGTGTTTCACCGTGCTCATGTTGCATCTAAATGTTTAATGTGGCCCATGTCAACAAGATTCCCATACTAACTGTATGCCTTGTAGTGAATTTATTTCAAACAAAAGCAGTCGTAATATCATGCATTTCAGGTGTGCATTCTCTTAGAAGTGTTTTATATTTTAGTACCCTCATGAACTTTAAGTTTCGGCAAAATAACAGTTATAAAAAAGCAATATGCTTTTATTCTTTGCATAATCAAATATCTTTGCTAGAGCTCAACAGTAAAAATCAACCCCTTATGTGCTTATGCCAGGCATTTTAAATAGCAAAAACAATGTATTTCTATGCATCAAAACCAAGCTGTTTTCCCCTCCACCAGACGTCTGGTTCAACTAAAGATGAGAAAAACTAAGAAGTTAAACTGAGCACTCCACCTACTGGTAAGACCGCTTTTTGCTTGCTTGTTGTCATGTTAAAAAAAAAACAGAGATAAGGTATTCCGTATTGTTTCCTCACAGACCTTTAAATCACATTGTTGAAACCATGTTATGGGTTTTAATTTATAGAAATGGTCATGTTAACATTTAACTGGTTAAACGCTCTTATGTGCTCCTGTTGTCAGATGCTATTTCATTTTGAAACACGTGTAAAGTAAACCAAGGTTGCCAGGTTTTCACAACAGAACCCACCCAATTGCTACTCAAAACTAGCCTAAAAGTAGCCCAATCGCATTTCGAGGGGGGTTCCCCCAGTAAAAATCGCATTCCAGTGGTTAAAATATACATTTATGTGGTGGCGTTCTTCTGGTAAAATTAGCATTCCAGGGGCTAAATATTACGTTATTGGGGTTGCTTCAACTCGCAGACATGAAAGTAGCCCAATTATGCGGGAAATCTACAGACTTGGCAACGCTGAAATACACATATTAATTTCATTGAAAGACATTTGGTAATATTGCATTTGATAATTGATGCTTTTGGAAATTAAATTACTTGTTTGGTATGCTAGCCATTTTGAATAGCAAAAACAATGTATTTCTATGCAGACAAAACCATGCCATTCTTTCCCCAAACAGTCATGCACTTTCAGACATGTCGAGAGCTCCACCCACTGGTAAGTCATAGCGGTAGGCTTTTTGCTTACTTAATTTGAATGCATTTTTTATATGTGGCCTGGACCACAAAACCAGTCATAAGGATTCATTTAAATTTATACATCATCTTAATAGATACGTTTTCATTGATGTATGGTTTGTTAGCATAGGACAGTATTTGTCCAAGATACAACTATTTGAAAATCTGGAATCTAAGGGTGCAAAAAAATCAAAATATTGAAAAAAATCGCCTTTAAAGTTGTCCAAATTAAGTTCTTAGCAATGCCTATTACTAATCAAAAAGTACATGTTTTATATATTTGCGGTAAGAAATGTACAAAATATCTTAATGGAACATGATCTTTACTTAATATCCTAATGATTGTTGGTACATGTTTTATATCATTCACGATCATTTTGACCCATACAATGTATTGTTGACTATTGCCACAGATATCTCTGTGTTACTTAAGACTGGTTTTGTGGTCCGGAGTCACATATTGTGATTGTCTGGTTATAACTGTTATGCATGGTCATAACATTTAACTGGTTAATAACATACTGAGAGCGCCACCTCCTGGTAAGACTATTATGTGTTTTATAAAAAAAAAAAAATGATTTTTGTTACCTGAATTGCTAAAGACAACATAATTTCCTCGTTCTCCCCTTTAACACTAATCTTAGATTATTCTCCGTCTTAGATTATTTGTATGCATTTTTACAAAATCTTTACTAATACAAGATGACCTATTCTGCATGCCAAATTAATGTTAGTTTTTCTTTTATGTTTTGTATTTTCGTTAAGTGTTTCAAACAGATTTCAGACCTGCCCAATATAAATAGCTCTTTTTTTAAATTACCTCATTACAATGATAATAGAGCTGGCGATCCTCACAGTGGTGCTATTTCTATGCAGCGCCCTGCTGTGCCTTATCGGGAGACCTGGTGTATGTTTTGCACGTGAATACAGCTGTCCTCCAGGTTCCCGCTACCTGGCACTTTGGCCAATGATATTCCAGCATATTGGGACAGACAGGAAAAGTAGCCAATGAGAGTGCGTTACTCTCTCAGCCTTGACCGTCTTTCTGCACGGGATGTATTTGCTGCAGCCAGCTGCGGAGTTGCATTTTGCAGTCAGCGCTAATAAAAAAAGAAAATGGATGAAGCTGTTAAGGACAACACGGAGGAGTGTGTAAGCGGTATCAATGAGAGAAACGATGAACACGATGAGACTATTGGTTTGGAGGAATCGTCTGACGACAGTGGCGCTTCCATTGTGGATTCCACAGAAGAGGAGATGTTCCTCGATGGTCTGGATCCCCTCCTGGATCGGTAAGTTTACACACATTTTCAAAGCCCGTTTTTATATATATTTAAACTGTTTTATACTACATGTAATGCAATATGCAAAATAATTTGGTCGGAGCTAAATAATATGCCTTTAGGGCATTTAACTCTTTAATGGTCACCATCTATATAAGTATTTTTTTTTAATTAAAATGACATTTTTTTAGTTCACAATTTAATGTCGAATTTTGATTTTTTTTTTTTTTTTTCATTAATAATCCCACATACAATGTTATGCATTTTCTTTATTTCATACTGAAGGAATGATACTTTTACTTTTAAAAGTAATGCATTACAATATGGTGTTACTCCTAGTGTTGGGGGTAAGGCATTACAAGTAACGCGAGTTACGTAATATTACTTTTTCCAAGTAACTAATAAAGTAACACATTACTTTTTAATTGACAAGAAAATATCTGAGTTTTTTTTTTTTTTTTTCAAATAAGTAATGCCAGTTACTTTCCCCCCCCATTTATTGAGAGAAAGCAGGAGTAAGATGTTAGTTCCAGAATAAATGTGAACATGTATTAATTCACCTCACTCACAAAAAACAGATTCAGTGTTCCTCAAAATGAATAAAAACTCAAAATGAATAAAAAATTCAACTCAGAATATGATGCAAACCTGCAATAATTAAATATGTTTAATAATACAAATATCCTTTATGCATTTAATCCCATTTTATTAACCAATGTCTTTGCTGCCGACCTTCGACGATCCAGTTCAACCATACTAATAAGCAAAAATTACTCAAGGATTTCTAACATTGTTTTCCTTTTTTTATAGCTGAATAGTTGACATTTTTTTTTCTTTTGCGGTCTACTGTACAGATGTGAATTTACTTTTCTCAAAGCCTGAGGCTTTTGGTGTGAAAAAGCTTTTACATTTGCCAAAAATAGAACTTTTTATATTTAAAACAAACAAGCAAGCCCTGCCCAGATTTAAAAAGTAACGCATTACTTTCCATAAAAAGTAACTAAGTAATGTAATTGGTTACTTTTTTAGGGAGTAACTCAATATTGTAATGCATTACTTTTAAAAGTAACTTTCCCCAACACTGGTTATTTTGGAAAGTAATGCATTACGTTACCTTGCATTACTTTTTTCTCTGCTGGGCTGGGCTTGCTTATATATATATATATATATATATATATATAGCATAAAAGAAAAATGTATAATTGACCCATACAATCTATTTTTGACTATTCCTACACATATACCCATGCTGCTTAAGACTGGTTTTGTGGTCCAGGGTATATATATGTATAGTTCTATTTTTGGTAAATGTAGAAGCCCTTTCACACCGAAAGTGACAATAAATGTAAATTCATATCTGTACGGTAGAGAGCACACCTCAAACAATCCTTTCTAATGTGCTGCCATTCTAGATTGCCTGAAGAATATGATTCAGGAGAAGAAAGTTCAATAAAAAGAACGAAGCACAAATGTTATGTTTATCTAAAGTCTTTTTTGTTTTTTCTTTAGTATGTTTGAATTGAATCACCAAATATCAGCAGCAAACACATTGGTTAATAAAATAGGATGTGTCATATTTTCAGTTTGCATTTCTAGATATTTACACAGTGCATATAACACCTATGCACTTACTCCTAATTTCTCTCAACATGGGGACAGGAGAGCTGTCAGTCAATAAATGGGAAAGCAAAGTAGCTGCCGTTGCTTATTTTGAAAAGTACTTCAGTTATTTTCCTGTAAATGGAGAAAGTAATGTGTTACTTTACTAGTTACTTGGAAAAAGTAATCTGATACTTACATAACTTGCGTTACTTGTAATGTGTTACTCTCAACACTGATGATAAGAAGTAGCTAACAATCATTTCAGAAGTATTACGTGCAAACATACAGCCTTCGTATTTAATCGAAACAACTCGTTTTATAACTGGTAAACATTGTGACATTGATACTGTTAGGTTAAACTTTCATAATTGTTTTATCTATATAATATTTCCTTTTTATTCAGTTAAACTACATTCTATTTTTGACTGTTACACATCTGTCACTGTATATTTACGTCATTAATGCCGTTTTGTTTTCTTGTTTAATGTGACAGGCTTTCAGATGTCTCTGATGATGACTGGTATCCAGAGACCACTCCACGAAAAAAGAAAAAATCTGGACTGTCTTCTGTATCGCCATCTCCAGCGAAGTCTTACAGGACTAGTTCACCTGCCTCTGTACAAAGTGGCAAAGGGAAAAGTAGGAAAAGCAGTGTGAGTCGATCCCTACCTTTTTCCATCTCAGAACAGAAATGGAAAAGTGCAGATGAGCCCGACATTGAGCCGAAACAGCCATTGTTCAGACCTAAAAACACACCGGGCCCCCAGTTGATCTCCACTGCAACATGCAGTCCTCTGCAGTATTTTGAGCTGTTCTTTTCCAAATCAGTGCTGCAGACGGTTGTAGAACATACAAATACATATGGAGCCATGCGTTTTGAAGGAAAGAAGAAGCCATGGGAAGACATTTCAATAAAAGATCTTAAGTCATTCATAGCACTGGTGATTTACATGGGCGTGCTGAAATGCTTCACGCTGACAGACTACTGGAAGAAATCAGACTTGTATAGTCTGCCGTATCCTGCACGAATTATGACCGGGAGGAAATTTCTTAACATCTGTGCGGCTCTCCATATTAGTGATCCCAATGTGGATGCAGAGAATGACAAGAAGAGGGGAACGCCTGAATACGACCGCCTGTGTAAGATCAAACCGCTGTACCAAGACATTAGGGATGCATGCAGAGCTTCTTTCCACCCCTTTCAGAACATCTCTGTTGATGAGCGAATGGTGGCATCAAAGGCTCGAAATCGTCTGAAACAGTACATGAAGAACAAACCTACAAAATGGGGGTACAAACTCTTTGTACTGGCAGATTCCCTTTGTGGCTACACTTGGGACTTCTTTATTTATGAAGGAAAGGCCAACCCGGATGAAAGCAAAGGTATTAGCTATGATTCTGTCATGATTCTCGCAAACGAAAGGTTGTTGGGATCTGGCTACAAGCTGTTTGTTGACAACTTTTACACCAGTCCCAAGCTCTTCAGAGACCTTCTCCAGAAAAAGATCTGGGCTTGTGGCACTATTCGTGCAAACCGCATTGGCCACTTAAAGACACAGGCTCCTCGTGGGAATATTCGCTGGTTTAGGGAAGACGATCTGCTGTTTGTTGAGTGGAAAGACAAGAGGGATGTGCTGATGTGCTCCACCTTTCACAAAGCTTTTAATGGGGACTCCATAAAGAGGAATGTGAGAGGAGCCGATGGCGTTTGGGCCATTCAGGATTTCCCTGTTCCAGCTGCAGTGTTGGACTACAATAAGTTAGTAGATTTCCTAGTGCTTGTGCTATTAAATGACAAACCTTACAATAAATCACAATTTTCCTTTCATTCCAGGCACATGGGAGGAGTGGATCTGTCTGACGCGCTTATAGGATATTACACAGTTCTGCACAAAACAAAAAAGTGGTATCGGTCCTTTTTTTACCACTTTGTGGACATCGCTGTAGTCAATGCCTTCATTTTGCACCAGCAAATGGCCAAGATGAAGAACCAGAAGCCTCTTACCCAGAAGGCCTTCCGGGAGACACTTGTTTCAGAGCTTGCAGGAACAGGACCTGCATCTGCCCCTGCGAAAGAACACCTAGTTCCTTCTAAAGGTTCCCACCTGCCCAAGCACATCAAAGGAGACAGCACTTCTGGAAGACGGAAATGCAAGATATGTCATAGTAAAACTCCAGTCATGTGTGTAACTTGCCAGGTGCATTTATGCTTTGTTCCAAAGCGTGACTGTTACAGTAAGTGGCATGGAAGAGTTGATGAGGATCAGTCGGAGTAATGCCCAAAGTATACATCTAGAGAAGTGGTTAATTAAGAAGACATGTAAAACATGTACTGTGGTGTTGGGGGGCCACCAGGAACGTGGTTGTTAACCACTGGTCTAGAGCATAGGTCTCCCTCTGCTTCTGGGGATCCACAGTTTTGCTCCAACCCTAATCAGACACACCTGAACCAGCTAATCAAGGTCTTTAGGATCACTTGAAAAGTCACAGGCCAGGTGTGCTGAAGTTTGGAAGTTTGGAAAGAAACTTTGCAAGACAGTGGGTCGTTAGGAGCAGAGTTGAAGATGGTCTAGAGCAGTGGTTCTCAACTCCAGTCCTCGAGACCCACTAGGATCTTTCTTCTAACGAGCTGATGATCTAAATCTGGTGCATTAAATGAGGGAGACATACAAAATGGGCAGAGTGGTGGGCCTGGAGGGACTGGAGTTGAGAACCTCCAAACTTGTTCCTGGATCACGGTTTCCTGCGGAGTTCCAACTTGCCTCAACACACCTGCGGGGAAGTTTCTAGTATGCCTTGAAATAGCTTGATTGGCTGGTTCGGATGTGTTTAATTAGATTTGGACCTAAACTCCGCAGAACACTGGCCCTCCAGGACTGAGTTTGGGCACCCTGGTCTAGAGCAGTGGTTCTCAACTCCAGTCCTAGGGGCCCACTGCTCTGCACATTTTGTATGTTTCTGAATCTAAAACACTCAGTTCAGTTCATGGATCTTTCTCCTAACAAGCTGATGATCTGAATCAGGTGCATCAAATGAGGGAGGCATAGAAAATGTGCAGAGCAGTGGGCCCAGAGGACTGGATTTGAGAACCACTGGTCTAGAGCATAGGTCTTCAACCCTGTTCCTGCGGACCCACTATCCTGCAGAGTTTAGCTACAACTCAAATCAAACACACCTGTATCAGCTAATTAAAGGGTTACTCCGCCCCAAAATGAAAATTTTGTCATTAACCCCATGTCGTTCCAAACCCATAAAAGCTTTGTTCGTCTTTGGAAAACAATTTAAGATATTTTGGATGAAAAATCCAAATGTCCCTTTGACTGCCAGGTTAATACCACTGTCAAGATCCAAAAAAAGTATTAAAGACATCATCAAAATAGTCCATTTGCATCAGTGGTTCAATCTGAATTTTATGAAGTGACGAGAATACTTTTTGTGTGGAAGAACATAAAAATAATGACTTTATTCAACAATTTGTCTCATTCGTCGCATCACTGTAGTGCCATTTTGGATAGTATCCCCTGTACGCAAACAGGGTACACTGTTCTCTGTCAGCTGCATCATGCGGATACGCTGTTTTCGTTCGAATCAAAGTGTAAATAAACAGAGAATATGTATCCACATGATGCAGTTGACAGAGAACAGCATACACTGTTTGCGTACAGGGGATGCTATCCAAAATGGCGCTACGGTGACACGGAGGAGACGAGTTGTTGAATAAAGTCATTATTTTTGTTTTCTTTGCATACAAAAAGTATTCTCATAGCTTTGTAAAATTATGGTTGAACTACTGATGGCAGATGAACTATTTTGACGACGTCTTTCATACTTATCTGGGTCTTGACAGTGGTATTTACCTGGCAGTCAATGGGATAGATGTTTTTCATCCAAAATATCTTAAATTGTGTTCCGAAGGCGAACAAAGCTTTTACGGTTTTGGAACGACATGGGGTAAGTGATTGACAAAATTTTCATTTTGGGGCGGAATAACCCTTTAAGCTCCTCGAGATTGCTTGAAACTACTCAGGCAGGTGTGCTGAAGCAGGTTGGAAAGAAACTTTGCAGGACAGTGGGTCCCCAGGAGCAGGGCTGAAGACCTCTGGTCTAAAGTATTCATACTCTATTTGATGGCGTGTACAAGCACATTAGAAAGCTTTATCTTTGTTCAGTGTCTGTGCTATTGTTCTCCGGACATTATGACAGATCAAATTTTCTTCCTACTCTTTTAAAATAAAGTTCTGGCTATCTTATAACACATGTACATGTCAAATCAGGCATCTTGTTATTGTTGCATTCTCTCTTTAGTTTCTCTTTTTATTGTGAAACAACAGTGTGGGCCAATGTTGCCACCTAGTGGAATAACTAATTAGTGGAAAGCAAATTAATGTGCATTGTTTGACTTGTGTGCGCCAAGTAAATATGGTTTAATGCACTGGTCTCAAACTCAATTCCTGGAGGGCCACAGCTCTGCACAGTTTTGCTCCAACCCTAATTAAACACACCCGATCCAACTAATCAAGGTCTTCAGGATCACTAGAAACTATTAAGCAGGTGTAGTTTGGAGCTGGCTGGAGCTAAACTGTGCAGAGCTGTGGCCCTCCAGGAACTGAGTTTGAGACCACTGGTTTAATGGTTTAGTTGACACTGAGCATACAGTACGTGCATGCTGTTTTGGTGACAAAATTTGCGTTGCACTCAATGTACGTACGCATAAAAACCTAAATATATTTTGGGCTTAAAGCTTATAGTGCAGTTTATTCACAAACAAGTTCCATCTGCCAACCGAAACTTAAAAATCAAGCATTATCAGACTCTAGAAATATAACGAAATGCAACATGAAACTGGCAAGACATTAACGACAGACTAATGGCATTTGAGACTTAGAAATACTGATAAACTGGAAATATCTAGTAGTGGTGTGGAAAATCTTCCTCTCTGTCTTGTAAAACGGTGCTCAGGAGGCAGAGTTTCAGAAGTCAAACTTCACTGCAAGAAGACAACAAAGCTGAGATGCCTGCAAAACATCTGAAGTGTTTTGTGTCCAGTATACAATCTTTGTACATTTTTTTTTTTTGATTATCAGTCACTATCCAGTGCGCGTACAAATCATGTCATCCCCAGTACTTTTCCAGTTTATGAATTTTCATAATGCTTTCTTTCGTTGTAGAAAACCACCTGCTAGACTGTTTTTCAGAAGATAATTACTTTCCCACGGTTGCAAAGATTCATTTTCTTCTGTATGCCCCTTTCATTAGCTCAGTCAGTTTAGCCTTGAGGCGCCTGGCTCTCATATGAGAAAAACTTTCTTTCTGAAACATGCGAAGCGTCTTCCACAATTGTTTTATATAGGATACATAGAATATTTCAACAGTAGGTGCGTTTCGATTACAGATTTGCACAAAACTTTTGCGATGCGTCATAAATGTTGATTTAAAAAAAAAAAAAAAAAAACTGTTGTGAGATAACGGCGTTTCCATTAACCCATGTTATGCCTCTAAAACTTTTTTTCCCTCTCGCAATAAATCTTGGCAATGGACATTAAAGTTATAGTATATTAAAGAATGATAATGTGAATTACGTGCGCAAGGTGACCTGTAAATGCGAAAAATCTGTTTCCATTGCAGTTTTGCAAAATATTCCTTTTTCAAATTGCCCAAAAAGCATCTCATGCGAACGTAGGGGAGCGCAGAGCACAACCTAACACTTTTTGAATCTCTCAGTTTGTGTAAATCCACGTGGGGTTCACGTTATTTTCACACTTGTCTAGTACAAATATGTAGCTTTGTTTCATAATTACAGTGTGTACGTTTTTTGTTATTTACCTCAAAACAAAGGATGTGAAAAGTGACAGCGTGCCCCGTAGGTGGGGTAAATTGTAACGTGAGGGGCACGTTGTAACATGACCATATGACAGCATAAAATGTTATCTGATCGAATGAAAAAAATATACACGACAAACTAAAATGTTTTGTCAATAAAATAAAAATGAGTAGATTAGACTTTTTAAAAAAAAAAAAAAAAAAAGTTTTTTAAGTTTTTTTAAGAATTAAAAAAAAGTCTAATTGTTGAGGTTCACAATGAACACATTGCAACCATGCGTGAAACGGCCATGATCGCAAAAAAAAAAAATAAATAAATAAAATACAGCTATACAGTATAGTTCAAAACAGTGTGCGCTAATAGATGAAACTCATTCAAAAAGCACTTCCCTCCCTCCAAACATTGCTCTCATAGAACAGGAGACACATAAACGAGCCAAAATGCTTGACATTTCTTGAAATAATAATGAAATAATTTCTCAACATTAAACATCGACTGTCAGTCTTTATTCACCTGTTTCTTGTGGTTTCTTTTTAAAATCCATAAAAGTAAATAGTGAAAACTACATTGCTAATGTCATTGAAAAGCATAGTTTAATATAGCGGGGCAGGTTGTAACGCAGTGTTACAACGTGTTACAACGTGTTACAACTAACCCCGCGTTAGGTTGTGCCCCGCTCACCCCTATAAACTTTTTTGCCATACATGGGAGTTTTTGCGAAACTGACGTGTTCCCAATTCGCGATTTCAGTTTGTGCGAATTTGAAGGGTAATTGAAATGCAGCTACTGTGCGCATTATCAAAAGCAACGGAAATATTTGCATTGCGTTACTCTAGATTACACACAGGATGTTTTCTGTGTTATACACGTAAATAAAAACAATTAAAAAAAATAATAAAATAAAAATTTCTCAATCAATTGATCATTGTGGTTATTCTGTCCTGAGCAACGTTAGTTAACTTTGCTTAAAATGGTTTGCACTTGTACCAAAACATATGTTCTAATAGTTGTTTTTGGCACCAGTACCTATCAGATTCTGAGCTAATTGATTTGAGTGTGTGGGTTATTCTCACGAAACTATTAAAACACCACGGCACTAACTATTTTAAATATTAAACATGCAATTTGTTAATAAAAAAACCCATCATAATGAAGACAATACTGTTCTCTACCTTGCACAAATAGTCATTTCAACATAGAAATTAATTATTTTTGCATTTTATTGCATTTTCTGCTAAAATTCTCATTACCGAAATGCGTCCGGCTATGTCTGAACACGTTATGTTGTGATTAAAACATATTAAAATGAAAATATTCTGAAAAAAGTAAATGGATATTTTTCTAGATGTTATCACATGACAGAAAAACTATAGACTGAATATTTATTTATAATAGTAATGATACAATAGTGGAAAAATTAAGTGTCCATCACTGAGTTTCTCGTACTCCGCAACATTTTTTTAGGGGCCATTTACACACACATTTTTTTTTTTTTTTTTGTAAATAAATCTTGATTTTCAAATAAGCAACACATGTGGCAGAACCTTTAAAATAGCTACCAGGTAGGCAGATCCCTTTATATTTGTCCAGTTAAAAGTTAAAAATTAACTTATCAGACCATGTACACGACAAATTGATTATCATTCACTCGATTGAATGGGCGTTATCAGTCATTATCAGCTCATTGATACGGGCCAGAAGGGGCCTGCTGCGCCTACTGGTAGGCTCAGAAGGCTGTTATCGTCCATCCAAATGGTTAATCACCGCACGCATGTATGACGGTGAAATTACCACTGGCGGACCAGCAGGGGCGATCGTTTCCCCAACGCCATCAACTCCAGGCGGACCAATGACTAGCGATTTAGTGCATTAAAAGACTGATTTTAGATGATAGCAAGACACATACAGGTACCGTCTCCTAAAATAGTCGATCGTTCCGTATTTATGAATGAAATGATTAATTTAAAATTTGCCTATGGTGGGAAAGCGTTCATGTAACAAGTCCACACGTTTACCATATTTTTACTATAGCAGGGCTCTCAAGTTTTGGAAAAAGTTTGGAGTGAGATTTTATCTGTTAGGGGAGGAGCCACTCAAATATTTGCAGCAGCGGCCCCTCGGCCCCATGCAAATCTCTCCAGTTTTTGCTAGAAGTTCAACTATCTATTGTTTATAATTGACCAGCACAAAATAAAAAAATATAACAACTGGTAGATCTGATAAAAGTCAAATTCATAAAAATAAAATGTTTTAAATATTTCAAAAATGCAGATGCATCAAAAGTAAAAATAAATTTGGCCCCAAACGAGCAAACTAAACAGCAGTGCTCAATGCACATACTGTAAACATACAGGAGGATTGCAGAACTTGCCCTGAGCATGTATGTCAATCTGTGTGTGTGTGTTTGTGAAAGAGAGAGGGTATATATTTCATCTTACGAATGTCATTTTGTATGCATTTTGATGCCTTGATGACAGTGGTAGGGGCTCAAACTTAGCTAGAGTAGTTACATGTAATGGAATTATGTAATGTAATTAAAAACAAAATTGAACTAATCTGTTACAGTTACTGAGAAATAACGAATATAGTTAAATTACAGTTTAATTTTACAGTTTGTGTACAATTACAAAGTCGGTTACATGTGAATATTTTGACTGATTTATTTCCCAAATTGCACTGACTGCTTTAAAATATGAGACACCAATGTTTCAGGAGTTTGGGACACAAAATAGGACACATGCTTATTCAATAACTGAATTATTTCATATTTGGGTGTATGTATATGCTTTATTTTTTAAGATTAACTGTATCATAGCTATTAAACTATATCTTATGATTTTAAATCTGTATTTAACCTCATGATCTGAAAGTAAAAAGAGGTACTAAAGATTTTGTGGTGGCTGTGCTTTAAAATTAAATTATTATAATCTTAATTCAAGTGATGAAAGATTTTGTAAATTTGACAGTAATTAGTGTTGAGTGCTACTGTAAGGTTAAACCTGCTTGCTTTAAAAGTTTCAAAAGGATTAACATTCGTTAGAAATTTAGAAAAGTAATCAAATGTAATGTTACATTACCTCTAAAGCAATTGAAATAGTTACACTACGTATTACATTTTAAATAGGGAAATTTAATCTATAGCCTACTATAGCGTATTTCCAAAATAACCTACCCAACAATGTTGATACATTTGTGTTTTGAAATATATAAAACAATTTATTTTATTTGGATGAATTTGTCTTTTTTAGCAGATTTACCAATTATCTAGTCCTTTTCTTAATTTCAGGTAGCCCACAATTAGTTAAAGCTGTTGAAGAACTAATAATTTAGCACGAATTTGGCTATATTCCCCAACATCAGCTCTCACTATCTTTGATCACAGGCAAGTGATTTTGTCTAGGAATCGTAAATCGTAAAAAAAAACAAAAAAAAAAAAAAAACCTGCATTTATTTATATTAGTGTTTCTGAACGGGGGCGGTACCGCCCCCCAGGGGGCGTTCGGACAGCATCGGGGGGGCGCTGGAAGCAAAATTTTTGAAAGGGAGGCGTTGAGCTGTTCCTGAGGGGCGTTTGGTCAAGACGAGTTTACACCAAAGATGTATGAGCTGAAACTTGCAAAAGAAAATGGTCTGCCACATCCTAACGCTGTCTCTACACTGGATACATTAAAAAACGCACTTTCTATGTCTATTTTTCAACTTGTCGGTAGTGCAGGCGCAAGGAATCCCATAGGCAGTAATAGAGCGCGGCATCCGTTTATTGTAGCGCTCGCGCTCAGTTGTTACTGAACGACTGATTATAACGGGATCGATGTGCTTTAACACAACGCGTCGCGCTGTTCGCGGCCAGTGTAGTAGTGCTCCTGCTCCTAGACTAGACGATGTATCATTTCCTTAGCAACGACTTCACTAGATCTCTCTATACGGCTCTGACTAGTGCTTGCTTGACTTTCTGTAGCGCAGCCGCTGCGTCAAAACAATAGCAACCATTCAGACACGATGTAGCAAGAGATGTTTTGTCTTGTTTAGAAAAATTAATATTACTACTTTTTGTTTGCTGATTGGCTGCAGTTGGCTTGAATACCAAATTTCTAAAGCGTTGATTCAAAGCTCACAAACATAGCCTAATTTATATCCACGTGGCTTTTTTGCTCCTTTTTTGCTTCTAATGATAATGATACTTCAAATGATAAATCAAAAATGTGATGAATGTCATGTGCTATTCAATGACATTAAAATAAATAAATAAATAAATAAAATTATGTATGAGCTGTTTTGGGGGTTAAGATACATGCTTTCAAAGCAGGCTTATATATTATAAATATATAGCCTATAATATACACTACCATTAAAAAAGGTCAGTATGATTTGTTAATGGGTTCATAAAAAAGGTTGCATTTGTTTGTTTTAAAAAACAGCCTACAGTAAAAACAGTAAATGTTTAAATCTACCATTTAAAAAAAAAAAAAAAAAAAAAAAAAAAAGTGTTTTCTTCTCATGCTAAGCTACAGTACACTGTAAAAAAAAATCTGTAAAATGTACGGTAAAAAACCGGCAGCTGTGGTTACCAGAGTTTTACTGTAAAAGTTACGGTAGCAACGTTTCACATTTTACGGTTTTCACTTAAATTTACAGGTAAATACTGTAATTTCATTAACTGATATAATGTTAATTTACCAACTTACTGAAGTACTGAAATCTGTTTTGTACCTTTGTAATACACTGATAGCCACCAAAAGCAGGTGGTGATGAGAAAGTCGCATGATGAACGAAAGCTCATCGCAAACAGCTTTTAAATATTAACATACATAGAAGATGCACAGTGTCATTCACACAATCACTAAACACCATCATGGTAACACACATAAAACTGAAATAATGCAATAAACATTAATTTAACAACATTAGATGTAACATACAACCCTATTGTACAAAACTAAGTAAAAACTAAGAAGAAAGAGTTATTTCAACAAAAAAACATCAAATAAAAAAATGTAACAGGGAATTCTGGGAATGTCAATTTATGGTTATTCACTGTAAATTTTACAGTCTTTTACTGTTAACCATTTAACATGTTTTTACTGTAGCATTTTTACAGTTTTTTACTGTTAAATTCACCGGCATTTTTTACAGTGTATATTACTACAGCTTTCAGAGTCACATGATCTTTCAGAAATTATGCTGATTGTTGCTTAAGAAACATTTTTATTATTATAGCTGACACAACACACTGACAAAAAAAAACAAAACAAAACAAAACAAAAAAAAAAAAAAAAACAAGATTTGAAATTTAATTGACTATAACAAATATATAAATCAGGAAACTAAATATATAAATCAGCACTAAAATAGCAACTATTTTAAAAATGAGGAGCATATGTTTCCCATCTTTCTACAACCCCAATTAAAAGTTGGGGCATTTTTGTGAAATGCCATAAAATTAAGAATATGTCATTTGTTCTCTTTAGCCTATATTTTACTGACTTAAGTACAAAGAAAAAATCCAGTGTTTTCACTGGCCAACTTAGTTTTATTTTGTTAATATAAACACATTTTGAGCCATGATCCAGCTTTGCTTGCAGAACTGAGAAGCTCCATTTATAGCCAAACATGATTCCCTCACCTATTACCAATTCACCTGCTTGCTGTGTTTCAAAGCAGTTTATTTGGTTATTCTATAACCTTTTGACTTTTATTTTGCTTCTGTCCCAACTTTTTTTGGAGTGGGATGCATACTTCAAATCAATCAATCAATAAATATTTTTTAAATAAATGTTTATATTTACAAAATACATTTAAGTTGGTCAGTGAAAACTTCGGAAATCTTTTCTTTGTACTTTTGTCAGTTAAATAAAAGTAAAATAGAATGATCAAATTACAGATTTTATCATTTTACAAAATGTCCCAACTTTTCTAGAATTAGGGTTGTACTTGTTTTTTTTTTTTTTTTTAAGTAAACTTTGAAATATTCTCACAAAATCTATGAAATATAGTAATGTAAGGTTTTTGTGTAAATGTGGGATTTACTCACCAAAATAACAATGTCCACTATGTCATTTTTATTTAGTCTTTTTAAATTTGGGGCAACAATATATATCAGCATCTCAACAGCACTGAAGCTATAGCAATGAAAACCACTAACATGCTTAAAAACTCTATAAATTAATGTTATTACACTTATTTTAAAATAATTTACTGTAAAAAAGTACTTCACTGTCTTTTTTGATCAATTCAATGCATCCATAAAGTAATTTCCAAAAAATCATAATGACTCTATACGTTTGAATTACTGTAAATACAATAACGGTCCTCATTATAAACACAAAATAATAATAATCAACTTTAATATTCAGTGAGGACAATTAGACTACGATTTATTTGATGGGGGGCGGTGAGGGGCCTGGATAATGGGTAGGGGGGCGCTGGCCCAAAAAATGTTGAGAACCACTGATTTATATAATATAATGGCAACGTCCGCTCCGAGACCGCAACGCGACCACCGCCTCAACTGCGCTAAACGTTTCCACTGCGAGAGAAAGCGGCAGCCCCGCAACGATTCCACCGCTGGCCTTGTCCCGTGTGTGCGCGTCTAAGTTGCCTAGTGACGAACGTGATTGTAGCGGGATCACGTAAAAACAGCAAATTCTAATTTCTTGGCTGGTAGATGGCTATAACTCTGAAGACAGCTATGAACTCGGCAGAGAACTTCTCTCTGCAAAGCCTGCTCCTCGTCCATTAACATTATATAGCGGGACAAGTTATCCGTTACTTCTCAGCGTGAGAAATACAAGGTGTGGCCTGAGAGCGTGTGAACTGGTTGAAATGCGTGTGTCTCACGGTGAATGCGTGACACTTGAGAGCCCTGATATAGTAACTGTCGTTCGAACACATCATGTGTAACCACAAAACATACCATGCTTTTACCACCGTAACCATAGTTTTACTGTGGTATTTGTAGTTAAAGCACAGTAACATCAATGCTTACTATGGGTTTACCTCAGTAGCTGTAGTTTTACTGTGGTATTTGTAGTAAAAGCACAACAACCTTGATTCTTACTATGTTTTTACTACAGTGACTGCGTTTACTGTGGTATTTGTAGTTAAAGCACAGTAACCTCAATGCTTGGTTTACCTCAGTAGCCGTAGTTTTACTGTGGTAATTGTAGTAAAAGCACAACAACCTTGATTCTTACTATGTTTTTACTTCAGTGACTGTACTTTACTGTGGTATTTGTAGTTAAAGCACAGTAACATCAATGCTTACTATGGGTTTACCTCAGTAACTGTAGTTTTACTGTGGTAACTGTAGTAAAAGCACAATTACCTTGATTCTTACTATGTTTTTACTACAGTGACTGTATTTTACTGTGGTATTTGTAGTTAAAGCACAATAACCTCAACGCTTACTATGGGTTTAACTGTAACTCAATTACTGTAGTTTACCTCAGTAACTCTAGTTTTACTGTGGTATTTGTAGTTAAAATAACATCTGCACAGTAAAAACAACACTTACAATGTTTTTACCACATTAACCTTTTTAACTGTATGCTATTCGTAAAGCACAGTAATGACAACGCTTGCCATGCCTTTAATACGGTTTTGTGAAGTAATTGTAATTCAATATTTTGTTTCTGTCTTGCAGTTACATCGGATCACACAGCGGCTCTTTTAAGAAGCCATCTCTTGTAAAGGTATCATGTTGAAGCAGTAATAATTTATGCAATTTACCAAGTCAACAAATTCATTTGATATTGGACAAGTGGATAAGTGGAAAAAATTTGATAAGTGTACTTATACAAAATTCTACGACTTTCACTCCTACTGCTGTCATTGGCCATAGCTTCAGCTCTCATGTAGTTCATGCCCATTTGTGCCCCAGTGTTTATATCGTCAAGTTTATATTAAGTCCATTGAATTTTTGAATAACCTTTACAAATTGGTGCCGTCTCTTCCCATTCTAACAGTACATGATATCTGTTCACACCTCAGACTCAGCCTTTTTTTCAATGTTGGTGTTTAATAAACACATCTAAGAAACAGGAGTCTGGAAATGTTAGTTTAGACAAATCAGATCTTCAGTTAATTTGGCCAAATCAAATCACTTAAAGTTGTTCACACCAAGAACAAGAAATGTATATAATGGTAAATATTTTAGCATCCACACCAACAGACGATGATGGTGTATACATGCTGCAGTTAGAGTATGTTGTTGTCTGCTGCGGTGTGGACTCATCCTTGGTGTAAAGAGGCCTTTAAATTGCTTACAACAATACTGTCAGCATGTAATCATATTTAAAATTGTTCATATTAATGTAGCTTGCTATTGGACAATACAGCTTTTTCTAATACTACTTTCCTCTCACTCTGTTAAACTTGCACACAAAATGTTGCCTTTCTCTGCCTATTTTGCTTCATCTTATTCCTTTACTCCTACACATTCTTATGTGCTGTGTTGTAAGTTTTTGCATGATGGCCTTTCTCAGACTCTGAATCTGATGTGTACAGATGAACTCAGGAGCCTGTTAAAGTTGCCAGGGAATGTGAGCTTGAAGTTTATTATTATAACTGCTTAATTTATGTTTAAACAAAAATAATAATTAAACATGGGGTCAATAGATATTTTCTTGTTTTACAGCTGAAGACCAAAAACGCAAAGAAAATCAGTCACAGCTAGCAAGTCAAACCAGTCCTGATGAATGAGGAATGAATATGGCCTTCTTGAGCCCAAACAGAAAAAGACAGAGAGCTGGAAAGTTGCACATTTCCATTGGTATGTATGTACTCAAGCAATGCAGTTGTGTGTGTGGTACCAGCATTGACATTGATCTCTCAAAAGACAGCAGTTACAGTTACTTCAAGTTTTTCACACGTGCATCTTTTTATAGCTCCTAGAATAAGCAAATCAACTCTGCCATTATCTTTGGAATTTGGGCAGGAAATGATCGAATATGGTGAGTACTGACACCTACATCTGCATTCACCAACAGTATTTCTCTGGAGTTATTGTTGACTTATTATTTTGTGGGTTTGTTTGAAGGAGGATGAAGCCAGTTGATGAAGAGATCAATTCAACAGTCACCAAGTTCAGCACTGCAGCCTGAACCCATCAGGTATCTGCTGTGAGGACTGCATTCATGAACGGCTCTACTGTGACAGCTCAGATGTTACGGCCCATAAAAGTAAACTTCACAACTGATCAACTGCGAGATAGTTATGGAGGGATTATTTTGGCCCATACCTCCAACAACCTCCAACAGGAGTCAATGGTAAATCCAGTGCAATGATTATAAATAAAAATACTTTATATTGTTTATTAATTCACCACATTATAAATACTTATTTTGTCCCTCCAGGACATCTACACCAGGTGGTGTGTGAGGAGGACCGTCACAGAGACTCCAGTCACCCAAGCCATGGACTGCTCTTACTGTTACCATCAGGCAGATGTTATTGCAGAACCTACACCAGCAGACTGCAAGACAACTTCTTTCCACAGGCAATCAGACTGAACTGAACTCGTACCAGTAACACCACACACAGCACATCAACCTCATATGAACTGCACTCTATCATTTACACTGACTGGACTCTGACTCACTATTATTCTGTATCCTGACATTCTGTTTGCACTAATTCATACTGTAGTGCACTGCAGTGGTATATGTGTACTGCGATTATTGTGTTTATTACTGTTTTCATTTCATGCTCTCTGTATAGTATAATATTTACCGTATGTTGTTCTTTAGCTGTATTGAGTCCCTTATATATGTGTGTTGCATATATATATATATATATATATATATATATTTTTTTTTTTTTTTTTTTAAATACTTATCCATACTGTCATGCTGCAGTTTGCACAAAAGACTTTCACCATCTGTACACTTACGTTCATAATATTGTTGTAAATAAAGTGATTTGATTTGAATTGCTCACATGTCTTTTGTTTGTCAGTTGTACTGTAGGGTGCTGCATAACAACTGCAAATTAAGTCATGGAAGAAGAAGTTTATAATAGGGACATTTGCTAAAATTATTTAAGTTCATTTTTTTCCTCATTAAAACCAGGACAGCACCTGATATTGAGCAGAAAGACACAGAATGTGAATTTTTGCAGATTTATTTAAAAAGAAAAATGAAATATACATTTGTATTGGTTTTTATCTGATTTAAAAGAAGCACCCTTTTGATCTAATACAGCCATGAGTCTTTTTGGGAAAGATGCAACAAGTTTTTCACACCTGGATTTGGGGATCCTCTGCCATTCCTCCTTGCAGATCCTCTCCAGTTCTGTCAGGTTGGATTAAACGTTGGTGGACAGCCATTTTTAGGTCTCTCCAGAGATGCTCAAGTGGGTTTAAGTCAGGGCTGATGTTGGGCCATTCAAGAACAGTCATTTAGTTTTGTAAACAATACATACAGCTTGGGTCATTGTCTTGTTGGAAAGTATTGGCCCAGTCTGAGGTCCCACTCTGGAAATTTTTCAGGATTTGTTATATTGCAGCCATTTGCTAAAATCATTTAAGTTCATTTTTCCCTCAGCTTAAAACACCCCCACAGCAGCACCACCATGCTTGACTGTTGAAAAACTGTACAGAAGGTGATGAGCAGTGCCTTTTTGCAGATTTATTTAAAAAGAAAAAAAGTTCTATCTTAGTCTCATCAGACCAGAGAATCTTACAGCCTTTTTGGGAAAGATGAGTCTTGGGGATTTCTCTCCACCTTGGAGTTCTTCAGGTGTTTTTTAGCAAACTCCATGCGGGCTTTCATGTGTCTTGCACTGAGGAGAGGAAAGATCGGGCCACTCTGCCATAAACCTGGATTGGGGGAGGGCTGCAGTGATTCCTCTTTGCAGAACCTTCTCCCAGTTCTGTCAGGTCTGGAGCTCAGCCACAGTGATCTTTGGGTTGGACAGCCATTTTTAGGCTCTTCTCCAGAGATAGCTCAGTTTGGGTTTAAGTCAGGGTTCTGGCTGGGCAAACATTCCATTTAAGGATTAGTCAGGCCACTTGCTCTTAGAAACCTTAAGTGCAGCAGTTTTTTTAGCAGATCTGTGCTTAGGGTCATTGTCTTGTCTTCAGGCAGTTCCTTTGGCCCAGATCCTCATTTGCCCTGACATGCACTGAGCTGTAAGATCTTTTAGACAGGTGTGTGGCTTTTCTAATCAAGTCCAATCAGTATAATCAAACACAGTCATCCTCAAATGAAGCTGAAAAACACCCCCACAGCATGATGAAATGGACAGCACCACCATGCTTCACTGTTGGGACTGTATTAGGACCAGGTGATATTTCAGTTTTGCCTTTTTAATAAATCTGCAATAATGTCAACAATTCTGTGTTTTTCTGTCAAAATGTTCTATCTTGTACATTTGAGAAAAAAAAACTGAAAAAATATTTGTTATTTGTAATTACTGTTATTGTTTTAATAAAGACATGAACATTTGGTCGTATTAATGGCGTTACATGAAAGGCTGCAAGAACTATATTGCTAAAGACAATTCATGCACAACTAAGGGTAATGCAGCAGGGAAAGATCAACATGAATCCTGTACTGTATTATAAGCAAGATGAGCATGCACATTACTGATGTTTAGCACCTGAAGAGGACAGAGATGAGTCTGTACCTTGTCTTACTGAATGACACATTGGCATTGTGATGTGTGAGTGCAATGAAGTGTCACAGTATGTATTGGTTGTTTAAACTGGTGTCTTTGTTTACTGTCAACACTGTATTTTTACTCCTAATCTATTTAAATAAATGGAGCCCATTATAAATAGGCACTGATGTAGATTTTTTTGGGTCTGTTCTTATTCTAAGATAACTATGACTTGCAACTTACATATTGGGAAGTTGCTGAAAAGACCATCTAATCAGCACAGTTTGTTGTCCATGATGAGAATAGATCACAGTTTTTGTTGTCCACCCTCAGGGACCCAGTAGAGTCCCCTGGAAGAGCAAAGAAAATTAACATTTCAAATGGCTATAAATCAAAGTCTGATTATATCTTTAAAGAGAAATTTGGAAAGACAACTACTTATGCTATGTTAATTAAATAATGTTAGACAGAGTTTTCAAACATATATGGAAAGGTGGTATAAAGGTGTTTTAGAAAGTGCTCTTAGTAAAATACTTCACTTCAGCCTGCCTCTTAAATATGTCATAGATGTTTGCACAACGAACATGTTTATATATACCTTTGTTCAAAAAAATATTGTATTTTCCCCATTTTATTATTTAACATTTTAAACTACATTACCCATAAGCCTCTGATATTTCATCGATAGGATGCGAAAAACATGGCGCTGTTATTTGTAGTTTAATTAGGTTATGCTCGGGGTTAGGGTTATGATCTCGGTAAAGTGCTAATTTCTCACGAAATAGCAACACTGAACTGTTAACTGAATGTACTAATTATGTAATAATACCAGCAAAACGCACTTTGCAACATTAAGCGTTTTTTAATTTGGGTTAAAAGATAGTCCAATTACAGGGGTGTCTGCAAGCGCCAGGAAACTTCAAAGCCAATGGAAACCCAGTTGAGCAGAGTTTACTTGTCCATATATGGTCATTTATGACAGGATCTTCCGGATTCTTGTGGTGAATGGACAGATAATCGATTAAAGATTTATCTGTCCCCATTTAATATAAAAACTGCAGCAACAGATTGCATTGTGTGGTTAACATGATGCAGTAATATATTTGATTACAGATTACAGTCTTGTTGTAATGGTTGTTACATTGTTTACACTAACAATAATTATTGTACAGTATTTAAATTCAAACGTGGGCATATACTGTGTGAAAAATAAGTAATGAATCATTTGCTCACAAAAAACAAAAAAAAAAACCTCTGATAATTCTTCAAACATGTCAAACATGCAGCAAACTATTCAATTTTGCTTTCATAACATGTACAGTGTATTTATAGTGTATTAAAGGCATACAATTTATCACTTTTATGTTTCCTGAAAATGGACCCTACAAACTTGCCATTCTTAGCTCTGCTAGTTGAAGAACAGGAATATATAAAAACCACACACACACATTACAAATTTTCCAATGTTTATTGATATGTTAAACTTTTCCAAGACAAACATTGTGCCCAGAACAGCACTCTCTCTCTCCAGTTTGTGCCACTATGGAAAAAAAAAATCAAAAACAAACAAACAAACAAACAAACAAAAAAATAAAAAAATATATATATATATATATATATATATTTTTTATAAAGTTATATTTTTTTATAGTAAAAATTATAGTAAAATATAACAACTTCAAACAATGACTGATTGATAAAGTAAATAATGGGTTCATGGAAACAAATATCTAACTACATTATCCATTATTAAATGGATTAAAAAATGGTTTGCACTTGTACCAAAACATGTTCTAATAGTTGTTTTTGGCACCAGTACCTATCAGATTCTGAGCTATTTGATTTGAGTGTTTAATATTAGTTTTGCAACTGTATAGATTAAAAATAGATTTGTTTGCATAAATTCCTTAGGGGTATAAAACTTAAGCGCTTGATTTCAAAACATCCAATCAGGACCACAAATCCCTGTACGGGATACCTGTTGTTTTTTCAGGGCGGAGCTAGCCAATGACTGGATGGTAGATCATAACAGACAAGAACAGTAGCGAATAAAATCGCGAGCGCAGTGGTTAACGGGTTTATTGCATTCTGGAAGGAAAATCTCCGTATGGTGTTTTGCCAAATTTGCTGGAGTAAACTCTTATCAGCCACCCCGTGCAGCCCTGCATTTAACGATGGATCCGTGCAACAAGGAAAAGGTTGACAGTGTTATGGACGGCTCAGAGGAGTGTGAGAATAGTGATGAAGAACAAGACAATACGATAGAATGGGATGATTTATCTGACAAGGAGAGTGTTGCTTCTAGCATGGACTCGGCAGTAGATGAGATGTCCATCGATGATCTCGAAACTCTTCTGGATGAGTAAGTTAAAGCATGTTTTAAGATCTTTTTATTGTTATGCGAAAATATGGCAAAAAAAAAAAAAAAAAAAAAAAAAAAAAAAAAAATGAAATGAATGACTGATCAAATGACAAGTAAATTTACCTGTTCATTTTTATTTATTTAATACATTTTGGTATTTATGTACTCTGTTGCATTTTTTTTCCTGCTTGGGTCCTAATCAATTCAAGTCACGTAATGAATGAATGAATGAATGGACTAAACCTACCATTTATATGCAGTAGGGCTACTGCCTTAGGCTCAGCAAACAGGTTCACTTGTCAGTTGACCCAACAGTGTGAAATTTTACTCCTAATCTATTTAAATAAATGGAGCCCATTATAAATAGGCACTGGTGTAGATTTTTTGGGTCTGTTCTTATTCTAAGATAACTATGACTTGCAACTTACATATTGGGAAGTTGTTGAAAAGACCATCTAATCAGCACAGTTTGTTGTCCATGATGAGAATAGATCTTTCAAATGGCTATAAATCAAAGTCTGATTATATCTTTAAAGAGAAATTTGGAAAGACAACTACTTATGCTATGTTAATTAATTAATGTTAGACAGAGTTTTCAAACATATATGGAAAGGTGGTATAAAGGTGTTTTAGAAAGTGCTCTTAGTAAAATACTTCACTTCAGCCTGCCTCTTAAATATGTCATGGATGTTTGCACAACGAACATGTTTATATATACCTTTGTTCAAAAAAATATTGTATTTTCCCCATTTTATTATTTAACATTTTAAACTACATTACCCATAAGCCTCTGCTATTTCATCGATAGGATGCGAAAAACATGGCGCTGTTATTTGTAGTTTAATTAGGTTATGCTCGGGGTTAGGTTATGATCTCGGTAAAGTGCTAATTTCTCACGAAATAGCAACACTGAACTGTTAACTGAATGTACTAATTATGTAATAATACCAGCAAAACGCACTTTGCAACATTAAGCGTTTTTTAATTTGGGTTAAAAGATTACAGTACAATTACAGGTGTGTCTGCAAGCGCCAGGAAACTTAAAAGCCAATGGAAACCCAGCTGAGCAGAGTTTACTTGTCCATATGGTCATTTATGACAGGATCTTCCGGATTCTTGTGGTGAATGGACAGATAATCAGTTAAAGATTTATCTGTCCCCATTTAATATAAAAACTGCAGCAACAGATAGCATTGTGTGGTTAACATGATGCAGCAATATATTTGTTGATTACAGTCTTGTTGTTGTTGTTGTTGTTTTCCCCTCCAAACAAGGGTGTGAAAAATAAGTAATGAATCATTTGCTCATAAAAAAAAAAAAAACCTCTGATAATTCTTCAAACATGTCAAACGTGCAGCATACTATTCAAATTTGCTTTCAAAACATTTTCAGTGTATTAATAGTGTATTAAAGGCATACAATTTATCACTTTTATGTTTCCTGAAAATGGACCCTACAAACTTGCCATTCTTAGCTTTGCTAGTTGAAGAACAGGAATATATAAAAACCACACACACACATTACAAATTTTCCAATGTTTATTGATATGTTAAACTTTTCCAAGACAAACATTGTGCCCAGAACAGCACTCTCTCTCTCTCCAGTTTGTGCCACTATGGAAAAAAAAAATCAAAAACAAACAAACAAAACAAAACAAAACAAAACAATATATATAAAAAAAAAAAAAAAAAAATATATATATATATATATATATATATATAAAGTTATATTTTTTTATAGTAAAAATTATAGTAAAATATAACAACTTCAAACAATGACTGATTGATAAAGTAAATAATGGGTTCATGGAAACAAATATCTAACTACATTATCCATTATTAAATGGATTAAAAAATGGTTTGCACTTGTACCAAAACATGTTCTAATAGTTGTTTTTGGCACCAGTACCTATCAGATTCTGAGCTATTTGATTTGAGTGTTTAATATTAGTTTTGCAACTGTATAGATTAAAAATAGATTTGTCCGGTTTAAAAGATATATGATCTGTTTATTGCATGTCATTAAATAGATTTCTTCTTAAGTCTCTTTCTGGATATGTACACACAAACACATACAAATTAAAGATATTTTTTTTTTCCATAGGGTAGACTTATCCAAGCGAATTGGCATGTTTTGCTATTCATCTACAGACATGTTCATTCCAAAATTGCTTCGCTTGAATTGCATAAATTCCTTAGGGGTATAAAACTTAAGCGCTTGATTTCAAAACATCCAATCAGGACCACAAATCCCTGTACGGGATACCTGTTGTTTTTTCAGGGCGGAGCTAGCCAATGACTGGATGGTAGATCATAACAGACAAGAACAGTAGCGAATAAAATCGCGAGCGCAGTGGTTAACGGGTTTATTGCATTCTGGAAGGAAAATCTCCGTATGGTGTTTTGCCAAATTTGCTGGAGTAAACTCTTATCAGCCACCCCGTGCAGCCCTGCATTTAACGATGGATCCGTGCAACAAGGAAAAGGTTGACAGTGTTATGGACGGCTCAGAGGAGTGTGAGAATAGTGATGAAGAACAAGACAATACGATAGAATGGGATGATTTATCTGACAAGGAGAGTGTTGCTTCTAGCATGGACTCGGCAGTAGATGAGATGTCCATCGATGATCTCGAAACTCTTCTGGATGAGTAAGTTAAAGCATGTTTTAAGATCTTTTTATTGTTATGCGAAAATATGAAAAAAAAAAAAAAAAAAAAAAAAAAAAAAAAAAAAAATGAAATGAATGACTGATCAAATGACAAGTAAATTTACCTGTTCATTTTTATTTATTTAATACATTTTGGTATTTATGTACTCTGTTGCATTTTTTTTCCTGCTTGGGTCCTAATCAATTCAAGTCACGTAATGAATGAATGAATGAATGGACTAAACCTACCATTTATATGCAGTAGGGCTACTGCCTTAGGCTCAGCAAACAGGTTCACTTGTCAGTTGACCCAACAGTGTGAAAATAGTCTTTTCATTCATACATTATCAATGTTTTGTGCATTGTAAAAAAAAAGCCCAATGAAATAAAATTGGCTTTGTCACTGTACTTTGGAAGTGGACTCCGACCTCCATGAAGTTAGGCTACTGTGACAAAGAACCACTTGGAAAACCCCTCTTTTGTATATAATTTTAATATTTGATCATTGTTGTTATAGCATATTGAAACTGTTTTATGCAAACATATATATATATATATATTTTTTTTTTTTTACTTTAATATTTTATTATTATTTTCACAAAGCATTGTAATGTAATCCAATTATTCACGCTGGTTTATTCAAGGAAATCACTTCGAATTTTCATCTACAGTTGGTTGTTGTTAATAAATATTCTAAGTTCCTTTAAATAAAGTATGTCAGCGTCTTAGAGCGTGATTATAGGGGAAAAACAACGAATAGTCGTTGTGTGTTGTATGTTCTCATTCCGATCCTTTGTGCTGGAGCACTTAATGTACATTCGATCGATAATAGAGACTCCAAGACCTGGGTGTGTCAGACATCCAGAATGTGTACAATATTTCAAGACTAGGTTGGTACATGGAAGTGCCGCCTAGCGTTTGAAATTCACAGAGTAGGCGGACTGTGTTAGTGTAATATAATGGCTACATTTTGTGGTATTATAATCGCGCATGCTCATAAACCGATTTGGATTTTTGGTGCTGTGAGGTGTAACGCACACATACAAAACATAAAAAAGCTATACCACCTTATGTAAAGGCACATTCTAAGTGATATAAATATAGAAATGTATACACCTTTTTTTTTTTCCAAATTCTATAGAAATTAAAGAACAGGTCATATGGTATTTTAAAGTGTCCTAATATTGTGTTGCAGTCCCCTACAACAGGTTGAAATGCATCTAAGGTCATAAAACGTAATTTTATCAGAATATACCTTTAATATTAGAATCATTTTGCAATGATTTCTAAACAATTCGTTTCAAGCAGCTCTGAGCTTAAGGTCGGTAAACCTCTCTCTTCCTTAGAGACAGAGCGCATTTAGGCCACGCCCACACCGGACACACAATCGAACGCTCGTTTATTGACAGCTTATACAAACGTAGTTCTGGGTTTTTTAGCTTGTTTACTCTACATCTTGTAACATAGCAGCTTTTAGACATTGTTCTGTTTTTGTTGTAAGTCAAAAATGTCAAGGAGGCAGCTTCCAGCAAAACAAAGTAAGTGAAGAATGTTGGATTGTTTCACTCTACTCTGATTGGTCAGCTGACCAAATCTGATGTGATTGGTCTTGCCGTTTACAATCCAAGCAAATGGTGCCCACAGCTAAAGTTTAGCTGCTAAACTGTAAACACTTTGCAAAACAGTAAAGGTGGATATGCTAGTGGAGTGCTAACGTGCTAACTGATGAACCAATACCATTTGTAAGCCAAAATATATCTACATTCTTTACATATTACATTAATGGACACATTTATAGGAAATAGTGGGTTCACAGCGAATTATCAGATCTATTTCAGTAATATTATGATTTACCTGGAAACCTAAAGCTGCTCTAGGTATTCATCACATATTAGCACAAAAAACATGATATTTTGAGCACTCAATTGAAAATGTACACATAACTTAACATAAAGTGTTTGTAGGCAGGAGTGTTTGTAATTCGCGGGCAGGCGGGGATTATGCTAATACGTTACAGAGTGACGTAAATCGGTAGCAGGCGGAAGATTCGAAAATATGACGACTCCTTAAGGTGGCTTAAAGTCCACTCTTTTTTCTCTCTTTTTTTTTTTCAATATTTTTATTTATCATGCACTTTTTAATTGATAAAATTATTCGTGGGTCGATTCTGAGATCTTCCGAATGCATTGCGATTATCTTTGGAATCGATTCTGATCTTAGATTTTAACACCAGATGGCGCTCTAATCTAGTTTTTATCCGCAAGCTCAAACGCTTACGAAGAAGAGTGCTGAAGAGCACTTGCGCATTCACCGGATTCTATAATTTTACCTTGGCTCAGAATGCTTTTATGATGCAAGATTATTGTAAACGCAGCCCACTGCGAACACACTTGTAATTCGCTTCAACCTTTTCAAATTGTATGAATGATTATTTTAGGTTCAAGTGCATGTAAGCGTTTGAAAACAAGCAGAGCACAGCTGTTTTTAAAGAAAGCAGTGCAATCTGCTTTTCAAAACTAACCTTAGAATCGATTTGAGAAAGAATCGCAATGTGTTCGGAAAAAAATCAATGCTGAATCATATCTCAGTTCGCGTTTCAACAGTGTATCATCCCATCCCTAACAGTTATGTTACAAACTGCAAAAAAAGATATTGTTCGAAAACCAATGTGATCTGCTCTTTGAAAAAAAACATTCAGAAATGTGGTGTAGCTTATATTTCTTTCTTGCCTCATGCAACAGGTTCTCAGATGTCTCTGATGATGGTGACTGGTATCCAGAGACCACTCCACGAAAGAAGAAGAGATCCGGACTGTCTTCCGTATCACCATCTCCAGCAAAGTCTTGCAGGTCAGGTTCACCTGCCTCTGTGCAAAGTGGCAAAGGCAAAACTAGGAGAAGCAGCGTGAGTCGATCCCTACCTTTTTCCTTAAGCATCTCAGAACAAAAGTGGAAAAGTGCAGATGAGCCTGATATTGAGCCGGCACAGCCGGTGTTCAAACCTAGACAAACACCCGGCCCACGGCTGGTCTCCAGCGGATCATGCAGTCCTCTGCAGTATTTTGAGTTGTTCTTTTCAAAATCAGTCCTGCGGACTATTTTAACAAACTCGAATGCATACGGTGCCATGCGTCAGGAAGGGGCGAAGAAGCCATGGGAGGACATTACGGCAAAAGATCTCAAGTCATTTCTGGCGCTGGTGATTTACATGGGTTTGCTGAAATGCTTCAAACTGACAGACTACTGGAGGAAGTCTCACATATATAATCTTCCCTATCCTTCTCAAATCATGTCCAGCAGGAAGTTTCTGACCATAAGCAAAGCTCTTCATCTTAGCGATCCCAAAGTGGATGCAGAAAATGACAAGAAGAAGGGAACACCCGAATACGACCGCCTGTGTAAGATCAAACCACTCTACCAGGACATCAGGGATGCATGCAGAGCTTCTTTCCACCCCTTTCAGAACATCTCCATTGATGAACGAATGGTGGCATCGAAGGCTCGAAATGGACTCAAACAGTACATGAAGAACAAACCTACAAAATGGGGGTACAAACTCTTTGTACTGGCAGATTCCCTCTGTGGCTACACATGGGACTTCTTCATTTATGAAGGAAAAGCCAATTTGGATGAAAGCAAAGGTATTAGCTATGATTCTGTCATGATTCTCGCAAATGAAAGGTTGTTGGGATCTGGCTACAAGCTGTTCGTTGACAACTTTTACACCAGTCCAAAGCTCTTCAGAGACCTTCTGCAGAAAAAGATCTGGGCTTGTGGCACCGTTCGCGCAAACCGCATTGGCCACTCAAAGACACAGGCTCCTCGTGGGAATATTCGCTGGTTTAGGGAAGACGATCTGCTGTTTGTTGAGTGGAAAGACAGGAGGGATGTGCTGATGTGCTCCACCTTTCACAAAGCCTTCAAAGGCGACTCCATAAAGAGGAACGTGAGAGGAGCCGATGGCGTTTGGGCCATTCAGGATTTCCCAGTTCCAGCTGCAGTGCTGGACTACAACAAGTTAGTAGATTTCATTCAATGATGTGAAGTTCTGCCTTTTATATTACACATCTTATAATGAATTTCCTTTCATTCCAGGCACATGGGAGGTGTGGATCTGTCTGACGCACTTATAGGATATTACACAGTTCTACATAAAACCAAAAAGTGGTATCGTTCCTTTTTCTTCCACTTTGTGGACATCGCTGTAGTCAATGCCTTCATTCTGCACCAGCAGATGGCCAAGATGAAGAACCAGAAGCCTCTGACCCAGAAGGCCTTCCGGGAGGCACTTGTCACTGAGCTCGCAGGAACAGGACCTGCAACTGGCCCCGCATACATACGCCCGACTCTTAACCATTACTCCCATTTGCCCAAGTACATCAGTGGTGACAGCAGCATTGGAAGGCGAAAATGCAAATTGTGCCGCTTCAAAACTCCAGTCATGTGTGTGACTTGCGATGTGCCGTTGTGCTTCGTTCCCAAGCGCGACTGTTTCACTAGCTGGCATTACCCGGATATCAGCAGCGAGGATGGAGAAGAGTAAAGGCCTAAGTGCAAGGATTCTGAGTCTAGTGCAATTCAAACACGAAAAAAAACAATACTCAGAATTGGAGCATGAAAGTAGCATAGTAGTTTGAATCGAATGTGACAAGACAGGAAAATGAGAGTGGAATAACACAGTCAATCTGCAGCAGCTTACATCTGTTACAATTTTTTTATGCGTACTAAACACTTGTGAGACTTAAAGGGATAGTTCACCCAGAAATGGAAATTACAACATGATTTACTCACCCTCAAGCCATCCTAGGTGTACGTGACTTTCTTTTTTCAGATGAATACAATCAGAGATGTATAAAAAAAAATGTCCAGGCAGTGAATGGGTGTTGAGATTTTGTAGTCCAATAAAGTGCATCCATCCATCATAAAAAGTACTCCACATGGCTTTGGGGGATTAATAAAGGCCTCCTGAAAAATATCTATATTTATATATACTTTATAAAATGTAATCTCTAGCTTCTGCTAACTGTTGTACGTGCATTCATGAGAGACTGGCGTCCCAGCGGATGACATAGGCCACAGGCAAATGAATTTGTAAAGAAAATGTGTGAGGATTTTGATATAAGCCAAGAAGAGGCTGGTTTTCCTTTGCTAATTCTAGGAAACTTCCTTTGCTCCTGTAAACAAAGCTTGGTTCACGTGAGACTAGCATATTCTCACCAGGGCTTACGCTATGTGTACATCCTACGTCATCTGCTGGAATGTCACTCTTTAGTGAAAACATGTTAGCGGAAACTAGAAATTACGGTTTATAAAATTTGAAATATGGCTATTTTTCTTACACAAACGCACTGATTCACTTTAGAAGGCCTGTATTAACCCCCAAAGCTGTGTAGCGCACTTTTTATGTTGGATGGACGCACTTTATTGGACTATTGAATTTCACCACCCATTCACTGCCATGTTAAAGGAGAAGTCCACTTCCAAAACAAAGATTCACATATAATGTACTCACCCCCTTGTCATCCAAGATGTTCATGTCTTTCTTTCTTCAGTCGTAAAGAAATTATGTTTTTTGAGGAAAACATTTCTGTTTTCATTCATTTTTCTCCATATAATGGACTGATATGGTGCCACGATTTTGAACTTCCAAAATGCAGCTTAAATGCAGCTTCAAACGATCCCAAATGCGGTTGTAAACGATCCCAGCCGAGGAAGAAGGGTCTTATCTAGCAAAACGATCGGTTATTTTAATTACAAAAATACAATTTAAACACTTTTTAATCTCAAACGCTCGTCCTGTCTTATTCTCCATACCCTAACCGTCACAAACCGGAACAAAAACAGTCCAAGCAGAGTAAGACAAGACGAGCGTATGGCATTAAAAAGTATACAAATTGATTTTTTTAAATGAAAATAACCGATCATTTCACTAGATAAGATCCTTCTTCCTCGGTTGGGATCATTTACAACCGCATTTGGGATTGTTTGAAGCCGTATTTAAACTTCTTTTTGGAAGTTCAAAATCGGGGCACCATATCAGTCCATTATATGGAGAAAAATGCAGAAATGTTTTCCTCAAAAAACATAACTTCTTTACGACTGAAGAAAGAAAGACATGAACATCTTGGATGACAAGGGGGTGAGTAAATTATTTGTAAATTTTTGTTTTGGAAGTGGACTTCTCCTTTAAAGTTTGGAAAAGCCAGGACATTTTTTTTTTTTTAAATAACTCAATTGTATTTGTTTGAAAGACAAAATTCGTGTACACCTAAGATGCCTTGAGGGTGAATAAATCATGAGGTAAGTTTCATTTTTGGCAAATATTTACTACAATGCACAAAACAAAAACAATACTACATTTGTGAGTAGTTAAAATCGATTTAATCAAATACTCAAAAATAATCAGTAGTAAAATCGTCATTAAATGAAATCAGAGGTAGAAAACAATTTGTTAAATTCTTTGATTCTAACCGCTACTCGTTTTCGTAAATGTACCTGCTTTTCAAAATGTTTTTTTCAAAAACATTTTTTTTTAAATCATGCCGCTTCTTGTAACTATTTCGCTTTAAATATTTCTGCTATATTCGTGCAACGTCACTTTTTTAATCTCCTAATTGCACGACTTTATTCTCGCAACATTAATCTTAGATTATTCCCAGACATTAATATAACATCTGCTGTAAATAGAGCGCACTCCTGCTTAAATTTCTCCTTCACTGTTTGTTCTTTGCTAAATGAAAGAAGCTTAGGGAAGTTGGTGACTTTTAGAGGAGTTTGTAAACAGAGTTGATGAAGATGAGAAGATCAGAAGAGATCATCAGTGGATTTAATTCCTCCTTAATTGGTGAGATTATGTACATTTTTACTAATATTTATTAACAACAAAGAGAGACTCAAACTAATGTTTGTTTTCTCTTTTATGTTTCACCCTTCCTCGCATCTTCAGACGTGTCCAAACACCAGGCTCGCAGTTGTTCTCCAACATGCAGTCCACTGCAGTTTTTCTCAGTCCCATGGACATTTATACAGTATGTGCCAGGAAGGAAAGAAGATGCCTATCATTTTTACCTTTCCTGTCACCGGCGATCTGCAGAGATGGACTATTGCAGGACGTCACACATCTACAGACTACTATTTGACCACTTGTAACACAGTGAACAGAACAGTGGTACATTTACTGTTACCTAATTGTTCTAGTTCATCTTTAAGACTTCTTGCACATTTAATCTCATTTGTGAATGCTTTCTTGCTTATGAAGGTTGCTTGATTCCTTGAAGGTAAGTGGATTGCTGTAATCGATCTCTTTTTGGTAGAAAAACATGGACTGATGTCCATGTTAACTGACTTGACATGCTTGTTGGCAAAAGCTATATTAGAGTTTGCTAAAGGTGCTTGAGGCATGATTATTACACAATAGCAGTGGTTCGGCATTTATCGCTTGTTTGCCTGCCAATTTATTGTTTGAACAGTACAGCCGCTCCTCTGTTAAAATAGTATTTTTAAAATTAATTTGCTACCCTGTAATGGTTGTGTCCAGCTTTGCAAACTAACCCGGTTATTAACACTTTCGGCATGAAATAATAAGTCAAGAAGATTTTATTAACCATAAAATAAAGGAATCATGTACAAATTAATTTACCATTATAAAAATAAACAAATCATTCATGTATAAATTGGTTTACCTTATAGTTCCATTTGCATTTTAACTGTTCTGCGCAAGCATGTCTCTTGTTATTTATGTACACTGTAAAAAACAATTTGTTGAGTCAACTTAAAATAATTTGTAACCTGGCTGCCTTGAAGTTTTAAGTTCATAAGTTTTAAGTTCATAATTTAACTTGAAATGTTAAATTATACTAAGTGACAACTTAGATATTTGAGTTGAATCAACTTAAAATTTTAAGGCAGCTGGGTTTAGCAAACACAAATATCTAAGTTGTTACTTAGTACAACTTAACATTTCAAGTTAACTAAACTTATTTTAGTTGACTGAACTTAAAATTTTAAGGCAGCAGGGTAACAAATTTTAAGCTGACTCAACAAATTGTGTTTTTCATTTTTTAAAGTCTAGGGGCCCATTAGCAAAACTACGTCTCTTGTTATTTTAAAGGCCCACTAAGTGAAGTAATAACTCAGTTTGACATTTGTACATAAATAAAATTGAGGCGACATGTCCACTTCTTGCAGACACAGCCAAAAAAGACCATATGAATGGAATGTATAGAACATGCCTTGAGAAAAAGAACTGTATAAAAGGGTTTGCAGAGACTGCTCTGCAGAGTTTTTTCTGCCTTATTGTCTCTGATAATAAAGTCTATCTTTTGGCATCACAACCCGAGACTCAAGATTATGTCTTCAACTGGGGAAGAGGGAAACCACAACATAAGCTTGTTGGGGGAAAAAATTACATTAAATAAATAAGTAAAAATGAAAAGTTTATTTGGAGATTTCACAGTCATTTCAAACATTTAGAAGCATGTGAATTATATTGTAATGTATATTTAAATTACATTAAATTAGCATGAAAAGATAGCTGCTTTTAAATTATATTTAATCCCTGAATTTTCTTATGAAGACGTATCATATCTCCTTCTGTAGAATTAAGTTAAGATCCAATACAGTGTGCACTGGCATCCCATCATGCTTTGCGTTTCTGGGTTTTGGTTTTGGTTTTGGCTGCGCCACTGGTCTTTGCCGCAGATTTCAGACTCACCTCCACTGGGTAATGATCACTGATGTCAAGAGCCTGTCGTAGATCAATCATATTAATATACTTTTTACTTCTATATATGCTGACCTCATATTTATTAAAAAAAATAATAATAATAAAATAAAATTAGTCATATGTAATTAACATACTCACCTCTTCATCTGAAAGTTTGTAGGCTTCCTGGAAGTTGAAAGGTTTGGCAGATCCTGGCACAACAGCTTTTAACATGTCGTCCTTATACACCACAATCCTAGGAAAAAAATATTTGCAATCAACATTTTCCAAAGCTTAACTGGCAGATCGTAAGCATAGAATAGAGCTAAGATCAACCTAGGTTTATGATGATTTTGGAAAACGCAGCCCTGTTCTTTTAGGGTACGTTTACACAACAATATACTAAAACTGTAAAAAGTGTTTCCTTTGCATGTTTGAAGAGTTTTGTGTACAGACAACAATGTTCACACGGATCAACAAAAACAACAGAGTACGAAAAACATAGTATTTACATGCCAGGCCAATAGTTGGCAATGTCGCTTTGTGAAAAAACACTATGCATCTGCGCACATAGCATTCCTATGGACTAAACACGTAATACGCATGCACACAACGTCACCGTTTTCACAAGTTGTTTTTGTAGTTTACATGGAGGTGATAACGGTGTCATTTTCAAAAAACATGCACTTTGAAGTTCGGCCAGTGTCGTCCAAACTGACAGTCAAAAAAAAAATCAAATGTTTTACATTTTTGGTTAAAAACACTGTTGTGCAAACACTCTCTGTGTCTTCTAGTTACATTAAGGGCAATGCCAGACATGAGTTGCGTAATTCTGTTCGACAAAAGCCCATACAGCTTAATATAATTAGAGATCCTGTCTACACTGAATGAGTCCCAGACAGAAAACTGATGCCCTGTTCTGTTTCCTGCATACTTCTGACACAAAAGACAATGCAGTTTTAGTCAGGGTAGCGAAATGTTTCATTTTTGATGAAACGTCTTTCCATAGAAAGAAATGTTCAGTGAACAAAAACTCCATAAAGCTCGCCACTGTGTAACCATTGCGTGCCATTGTAGAGATTGTCCAATGCTATCTCATGACCAATTTGTACACATTTTATGAGGTGGCTAATTTGTACAAATTTGTACGACCTCGTTCGTACGATTCTGTATGATTTGTGTAGACACATAGGTTTAGGGGTGGGGTTAGGAATAGGTCATTTGTACAAATATGAATTGGGGAACTCATAAAATACATACAATTTAGCAAAAATTGAGGTTGTACAAATTTAGCCACCTTGTAAAGTATGTACGAATTGCCATGAAATCAGGTTGGCATGTCTTCAGTAAATGCTGACAGTATTTTTTTTTTAACCAAAGTTGGTTTACGCTGGTGCAAGCTGTTAGTAAATCTGGCCCTGCAAATCCAAATTTCAGCCTCATATTTCAATATGGCATCAACGCTGTGTCTACACTGGTTGAAGTCGAGGCTGTCTACCACAACCACGTCAAAGTGGAAGGTCCGAATCCATTTGTACTGTTGCTGGGAAGTAGCGCAGAAGTGTGAACTACGTCAGAAATAAAAGCCTTGTGGGCAGCACACGACATATAGCGTCATAGCGCTTCGCGTGTCCCGAGTTCAAGTCCCGGCTTGTGGACCTTTCTGGATCCCACTCCCTCCTTTCTCTCTCTCCCACTTTGCATCCTGTCAATGTAATCAAGCAGTGTTGATGATAATCAGGTGAATCTAATCTACTAGCGACAGGCGTAAACTGGATTAAGACATGCTTTTTTGGAGGTTAAATAATGCCGCAAATATCAGTAAACAAACTAACACTTAGTAAATAACCTTGCATGATTCATTTAAATATTCTCTGTAAGGGAAACTCCTACAAATGCATATGCAACAACACAAAAATAACGAACCGCATGTTTTTATTGCTAATGCTTTACTGCATATTCAACGCTATCTTACAACCAATTTGTACATATTTTATGAGGTGTCTAATTCATACAAATTCGTATGGCCTCACTCGTACGATTTTGTACGTTTTGTCTAGACCCCAGTGACAGGTATGTTTAGGGGTGGGGTTAGGGGTAGGTCATTCATACAAATGCATACGAATTGGGGAACTTGTAAAAATAAGTACTTTTTATCAAAAATCGTATGAATTTGTACAACCTCACTCAGTCAACTTTTGCTGAATTATACATATTGTACGAATTGCCAGGAGGTCGAGTTAGCATGTCTTCAGTAAATCCTGACAGTATTTATTTTTGGAGCCAAAGTGGGTTTGTGCTGGTGTGAGCTGTTAGTAAATCTGGCCTTGTAAGTCTGTCCTTCACAGCTTCACAATTTATTGGCATCTACGCCATGTCGTGGTTGATTGAGGTCGTATGATTTTGTACAATTTGTCTAGACCAGAGTGACAGGTTGGTTTAGAAGCGGGGTTAGGGGTAGGTGATTTGTGTAAATTCATATGTATTGGGGAACTTGTAAAATACATATAATTAAGCAAAAATCTTAGGAATTCATACAAAGTCGTTAGATTTTGTACGATTTGTCTAGACCCCAGTGACGAGTAGGTTTAGGGGCAGGGTCATGGGTAGGTCATTTCAATAATTTCATACGAATTGGGGATCTCGTAAAATACAACCTCACTCGTACGAATTTATACTATTTCTGCTAAATCGTATGTATTGTGCGAATTGCCATGAGATCAGGTTGGCATGTCTTGAGTAAATCCTGACAGTATTTTTTAATACCAAAAACGGTTTGCGTTGGTGCAAGCTGTTAGTAAATCTGGCCCTGTAATCCAGGTTTCACAGCCTTGCATTTTCAGTAGGGCGTCTACGCCATGTCTACATTGGTTGCGAGTTTTGTCACATCGCACTGTCTCAACAGATTAAACACGTCAAAGTGAAAAAGCCAAATCCATTTGTACTGTTGCCGGAAGTCGCGCAGATATGTGAACTATGTCAGAAATAAAATGGGAGTTGGCTCCGTGGGCAGCACGCCGACATATAGCGCCATAGCGCTTCGAGTGTCTCGAGTTCGAGTCCCAGTTCGTGGACTTTTCCCAATTCCGCCCCCTCTTTCTCTCTCAAGCAGTGTCGATGATAATCAGCCGTATTTAATCTACTAACAACACAGGCACAAAATGGATTACATCATGCTTTTTTTGGAGGTTAAATAATGTTGCAAATACCAGTAAACAAACTACTGTAAATAACCAGTAAATAACCTTGCATGATTCATTTAAATATTTTCTGAAAGGGAAACTCCTACAAATGCATATGCAACAACACAAAAATAACAAACCGCATGTTTTCATTTCTAGTGCTTCACTGCATGCCCAACAGATTCGTACGAATACATACAACCTCACTCTTACGATTTTGTATGATTTTGCTGC
>NC_066890.1:61094527-61187027 GCF_022985175.1 Labeo rohita | reverse complement strand
TATTTATTCTAGTTTAGTTTTTTTTATAATTTTATATTATAATTGTTGTTTCTGTTAAGTAGCTTTTGGTATATTTTCATATTTTATATTATTAAGTTATATTTTGTTTGTTAATGTTTGTCTTAATTCAAGGAATATATATATATATATATACATTACAGGTTTTTTTTTTTTGTTTAATATTTAATAGTTATATTTTGTTTCAGATATTGTTTGTTTGGATTGTTTGATCAAAAATAACTCCAGCACATGATCCTTCAGAAATAATTCTGATTTGCTGCTTAAAAGATTTAAAAAAAAAAAGAAAAAGAAAAACATTTATTGTTGTTGTTGAAAACAGCTGAGGAGAATTTTTTCTGGTTCTTTGATGAATAGAAAGTTCAGAAGAGCAGCATTTATTTGAAATAGGAATCTTTTGTAACTTAAATCTATTTATCATCACTTTTGCTACATAAAAGTGTTAATTTCTATAATTTCTTTCCAAAAAAATTATATTGACTCCAAGCTTTTAAATGCTTATGGTGTATAATGTTACAAAAGCTTGTTGTTTCAGATAAATGCTAATGTTTGGATCTTTCAGTTCATCAAAGAATCCTGAAAAAAAAAATGACTCAGGTGTTTTAAATATTGATAATAATAATAAATGTTTTTTGAACAGCAAATCATTTTAGAATGATTTCTGAAGGATCATGTGACACGGAAGACGGGAGTAATGATACTGAAAATTCAGCTTTGATCACAGGAATAAATTACATTTGAAAATGCATTCAAATAAAAAGCAGTTATTTTTAATGGTAAAAATATTTCACAATTTTACTGTTTTTGCTGCACTTTGGATGAAATAAATGCAGGCTTGGTGAGCAAAAGAGACTATTAAAGTTCATGCTTGTTTGTAAAAGGTAATTCTTGTTTTCCTGCAGAATTTCGGTCTCCTGTACGGATTCCTGCGTCGAGTCACGGCTCCTCGGGTCAAACAGCACTAACCTTTGACCGTCTCTTCACCCACCTGCAATACGAGGGGCCGCCGGGGTCTCAGCAGAGCCAAGAGTGTGTTTGCTTTCTTTATTTCACTAGTTTGATTAATTTACTGATTTCCATGCCAAGAGTTTCATCCACTACATCTCCGCTAGCCTTCAAGTCTTCCTTGTCTCAGCGTTGCCTCATATCCCCGAGTCCTTAAAAATACAATCCGCAATTGTGCGAACAGAGTCAATTTCAATTTAAACCGCAATTTCGGATTGTACTTCTAGGCAGTGTTTCCTGAAAGCCTTTCCTCGTGTGGTTATTCTTCACTGGCAGCTACTACAAAGTGGGCCAAAGTCGTTGCTGGTTTGTCTGTCGACAAGTCCGTCGACGCTCCTCAATCTCGAACTGCTGATTCTCCTCGGAGCGAGTATTATGTATATCGATTATGTGATGTTTGGAAACCTGGCATTTCATGTTTTGCATTTGCATTGATTCTTTAATCCTAACATTTTTTTCTCAAAAGACTAGCATTAATTCCAAGATTCGAGACGTTTTGCAACTCCAATTTCTTTATTCAGCCCTACTTTTGACATCCGTTGTTCACTTCTGCTTTCGCTACTTATAGGGAAGCAGTGTGGTACAAATTTGCTGTTATTTATGGAAGCTGATATGCTTCGACATGCACTGATTTTGTTTGGTTTTTCTCCAATCAGAGGTACATAAAAGGACAAAAAATAAAGGTTTTTGTTGAATTAAGAAAATACTGCCGTTGTTTTCTTTCAGTGGTTTTTATTAAATGGAAAAAACATGACAACACAGTTGGTTTCAATTCACTATTTCAACTGGAATTATTAAAATTGTTCCATTACAAACAAGACGATACCTGTCACTCCTAGTGGTCGGATCATAATCAAGAAAAAGAGTGAATAAATGGTCCAAGGGAAAATGTTTAAACAAATCTAATAACTTATTTCTTCAGGTTAAATTAATCTGTATAAAGTTACTACTATTTTTAAAATACACTTTATACAGGAAAAACAGTAGGAAATTACAGTGCAATTTTAATTAAATAACATTTTGTAACCCGGATATAGCAAAATACCCCAGGCAAAACACCTCAGAATTAATGTCGCTTTTCCATAACACTCACCAGGGGTTTGATATTTATTTTTGGCACTTTTCTAGAAAATTAACAAATTTTGATTGTTTAAATTATTCCTATTATGAAAAACTAACAATTTGGAACTTACAGAGAACGTTTTCAAAATCAGTGGAGTGTATGGTGGCGTTTAACGGTTATCGCTAGTTGGTAACCCGGATTTTGACTAGTTTTGCAGAACAAGGTTTACCATCTAGCCACAGCGGCATTTAACTACAATGTTTTCGTCCAGTGATTTGACAAAGACGGGTAAAAATGACTAAGAAGACCAAAAACCGACTAAGCTCCTTTGACAGTACCGTAGTACACGACTGCTGTATAAATAATGGACGTGTACATAGAAAAAAAAAAAAAAAACAAAGCAGCAGCAGTTTGAACTGCGTATTTTTCACGCAAAAATCATAAACCGCTAGCTCATAGCTCAAGCTAGCATCACGAACGGAAGACGTGACCACGGCGACGTAACTTACAGACCTCATCAGCATTTGTGCGCGAAGCTTTTTGATACAGTAGGCAAATCAACTATTCAAGTATTGCTATAGTTTTGGAGTGATCAATACGTCACGACAGGTAAGTCTTTTGTCGTAAGATTTCTTCATACACAGCATATTCTCAAATATCATGCGTTCCTGAATACAACATCTGCATAAATACTTCAATTTTGAATAGGTAGTGGAAAATGTCGGACTGAATAAGCATCCACTAACTACTGTTGCCATTATAAGCTCTCGATCCACATTTATGTAAAATAAACACGACATAGCGTCTGAGAAGAAAGTTTTTAGCCAATCAGAAGCTAGCTAAGGTTGCTAGCGGAAAAAAAAAAAAATCCACGGAAGGAATGCAAGCAGTATTTTGAACATTCAAACACGGTAATACTGTACAAATGTGATTTTGATTGATGCAAGTCAGGCTGATTTGTGGATGTAACCCTGCATAGGGTGCTTGTTACTAGACGACTTTAACTTACTAGTAGTGAACAAGCCAGCTGATGTACTAGTACAGTGGTTCTCAACTGGTTTTGCTTCAGGATAGTGATTTTGTATTACGTATTGTACAAAAGTTAAAGAAATCGTTCTCAAACTTGAAAAGTATTAGTATTACTGAGAACTTTTTAAGCATAAACTTACAGAAGCGATTAACTTTTTTCACTATAAAAACATCTATAAAAAGAATCAGAATTAAGTTTAGTAGGATGAACATAATTTAAAAAAAAAAAACAATTCCTGTTTTAAGAATGAACTCACTTCATTTGATTATTTTTTAACATGCAGAACTGCTAAAATGACTTATGCACAAACTCTTTATCCTTGTTGCAAATTAACCTAAATTTATTGTATTTTGAGTGTTTGTTTTTTTTTTTGTTTTGTTTTGTTTTTTTTTACCATGCAAGATTTTGTTCATGGTTTTCAAGAGATTTGACTAGCTATTAACGAACACAAATCTTTGGCAAAGTGTGATTGGACACACAACCAGCCCTTTAATGCCAACAACAAAAGATAAGGTAAGAATTTGTTTACTGCTCTAACTAAACATTTTATCATTTGCATTGAAATGATACGCTTATAACATTTCCTTTTCCTGTTTTTCAGACCTTCGACCATTTGAGAACCACTCCACTAGTACTCACTACCACAAGTTACGTATTAACTCTTTTTAATTCGTTCACTCCTGGAATGAAAATAAATACATCAGAACAACAAAAACAGTGGTCTAAATCTAAAAAAAAACTGCTGTCCCAGATGACGACCACAAAACCTGGTTATCGCAGTTTCCACTGTTCAAATGCATTAGATCCAAAATGCATTAGTTTGTTTCTCACGGGCAGAGATATCATAGTCACTCCCGCAGTAAGTTCCTGATTAACAATTAATGAGTGGTCACTCATTTAACTCATTAAAAAAATAATTAAGCAATACACCAGACAGATAACAAATAACATTCACAGTGCTATGATAACAATTATAATAAAAAAACAATAGGGCTAAAACGCAGATGATGGTCGATATTGTTTCTTCATATGACTGTCCAAGCACCTTGGCATTCTGAGGTTAGAATCAACTAGGTCATATAAGTACCTTGCAGTCATCGTTAAGTGCCTGCAGGTGGCAGCACCTAGACATTATAGATGTTTCTTCTTGTTGATCCCGTTCTGCACATGTTTCCTAAGAGGAAGGAAGAGAAGTGAAAAGCAGACTGTCAGGCTAGAAGGAGGTGATCGCAGGATGCACGTGGCATGGTCGGATATCACTTCACTTCAAGGTCCGAGAGATAAGGATAGGACTAATGGCATGATGCTAGCCACATATACATGAGACGGCACTTTCATCCAATCTCAACATTGCACAGATCAGGTCAAAATGGACTGTCACACTCAGTGAAATCTAATGCTGTTGCTGTCATAAAGTGTGTGGCACAATGCGGTCTTACTAAGTACAAGATAGACTTGGCGTATATACTTCTTAGGTCTTAGTTATTGTTATATTTTCAAAGAAAATAAACATTATGGTTCCTTCAGATAATGTTGGAATGAGCACATTTACAGGTGTAGTAATTACCATTAGGAACAGGCGAAAACATTTTGGTTCAAAAGAAATCACTCAAGGTAGTTGATTCTACAGGTCTCTGTTCTGCCTGCACTGCTAGTTGACCACACAACTTCCTTTGGGTTATGTGCACATGCTGTAAACCTGCACTAACCACCAACTGCTGCATTTCTTTGCTTACCCTTCAGTAGACATCTGATCATTAGTGTCTTTTTTTATCCCTTTTAGGTCCTCATCCTCGTACTCCCGGACGTCATTTACTTCCTTCATCTGGCCCGTCAAGACCTTCACCACGAACAATACAATGAACTGTAAAAATGAACAAAAAATGTTTGACATTTAGAGATTTTTCACAGCTAAACACATGAGAAATGCAACTTGAACAGGGTAAATCAGGGGTGTTCAAACTCAGGCCACTGTCCTGCAGAGTTTAGGGTCCATCTTGCCTCAACACACCTGGTAAGACCATGATTACCTGGTCCAGGTGTATTTCATTGGAGTTGGAGCTAAACTCTGCAGGATAGTGGGCTTCCAGGAGCATGATTGGACACCCCTGGGGTAAATGGTGGTATGTCAGGGATAGGCAACTTTGGTCCCGAAGGGCCACTGTTCTGCAAAGTTCAGCTCCTTCATTCCTCAACACACCTGACTGGAAGTTTCTAGTATGCCTAGAAAGACCTTCATTAGCTGGTTTAGGTGTATTTAATTGAAGTTGGAGCTAAACTCTGCAGGTCAATGGCCCTCCAGGATCAGGATTTGACACCCCTGGGGTAAATGGTGGTATGTCATGGATGGGCAACTTTCCTCAACTTTCTGTCCTGCAGAATTTATCTCCAGTCCTAATCAAATACACCTATACAAGCTAAACCGTGTCTTCCAGATCACTAGAAAGTTACAGGCAGGTGTTTTTGAATAAGGTTGGAGCTAAGCTCTGCAAGGCAGTGGCCCTCCAGGACCAAAGTTGTCCATCCCTGCGGTATGTAATTGGCTAAAGTTCTAAGCCAGTTATCAGTAGTTTGTAGGTTAAAAGTTAAGCTACAGTAAAAGTCAGCGTAGCATGCACTGTTGTAAGTGTACTGCAAGACACTTCAGATAAAGTATCAACTAGATATCTGGCTAACATGATCTGATACTACTGATTTCTGAGACAGGCCCTCTAGAGCAGTGATTCCCAGCCAAGTTCCTGGTCATTTTGCATGTCTCCTTAATCAAACACACCTGGTTCAGGTCATCAGCTCATCATCTCCCTTAGCCACCACACTAATAAGCGGATCAGTCAAATCAGGTGTGGTCATTAGGAGACATATGCACTGATTCAAAATATGCACTGTTGGACATACTCCAATATCAGGGTTGGGAAGCACTGCACTAGGGCAAGCTGGGGCCTAATTGACTTGATGATAGCTCACGGTGGATAGCTCATTTATTGCAGGGTTCAAGCCAGCAATCTTCAGGTTACAAAACCTGAGCTACACGATACTGCCGTTGTGTTCTTAAACTGTTCTTACCAGGAACCAGTAGATATTCATGAGGAGCAGAGCAAACAGGAGTGTGTTGAAGAAGAAGTAGAAAGGGATGTTGGGAACTGACTGGATGCTGGTGACACAGGAGGCCCACAGCACTTTGAGGGGGAACCAGTACAAACGGAACCAAAACCTGTACAAACAAGAAGAAGAAACTAACTCACATGTGAAAGTAATGGCATCTGTTGGGCATTTTCTGGACACAGGCTAAAAGCTAATGCAACACAAAAAAATCCATTACAATGTAGCTGTTACACAGGATATTGTAGAGCAGGGATAGGAAACTCTAGCCTTTGAGGGCCACTGTCCTGCAAAGTTCACCTCAATCCCTAATCAAACAGACTTGCCTGTAATATCTAAGGCTGACGACACACTGAATCGTGGGGGTTTGGCCCGATTTAGGGCTTGTCGCAACAATTTCTTGGTCCAAAACATCCTCAGTTGTATGGTGTCATTACAGTACTCTTGAATGGGCTGTCTCTGATATGGCACCCACGGAGTGATCAACTGTCTAGGTCCAGAATAATCTTCTAGTGCAGGGATGTCCAGACTCAGCCCTGGAGGGCCACTGTGCATTCAGATGATCATACGGCTAAAATTGATCGAAACTGTCTCTATGTCTGTGGACTCCTACAGTTTTAAAATCGGTTAAGATTTGAAAATAGTCTAGTGTGTCCTATGCCTAAGCAATCCTAAAGATATTTTTCAAACTCTGCAGGAAAGTGGACCTTGGCTGTTAGAGTGGCCCACCCCTGCTATAGACCTTTACATAGATTATTAAAACCAAGAAGGGCTTGTTTTTGGACAAACACCTATTGTTGTTAAATAGCATTCCCATCTACCTTTCCTAACCCTAAACCAGGGGTACCCAATCCTTCTTCTACAGATCTACCTTATTCTAGAGCAGGGGTGCCCAAACTTGATCTTGGAGGGCCACTGTCCTGCAGAGTTTAGCTCCAACCCCAGATAAACACACCTGAACCAGCTAATCAAGCTCTTAATAGACATACTAGAAACTAACCAGCAGGTGCATTGAGGCAAGTTGGAGCTAAACTCTGCAGGACACTGGCCCTCCAGGACCAAGATTGGGCACCCCTGCTCTAGAGTTTAGGTTTGGAAAGTACTACAAGTTTTGTCAGATCAAACTAGTTTGTCTGAGCAAACTAGTCCTTTAAATTTTAGGGCAATGTTGTTCCAGGACCAACAAAGGATGTGTGTCTACTTATGCAAATCACTTTTAGGGTTGGTTTCAAACTTCTAGTTTCTTGAACAACAGGCAGACCTCACCATGTGATGCTAAAACTAATGGCCCCCATGTTGGACAGGACATCATTGATAAGGTACTCCTTCCCTCCCCGGGTCTTGAAGTAAACGTTGAGCTTGGTGAACTCCAACTGTATGTCATTGATGTCATGAAGAAAGAGGACGAGAATGCCAATGTTGTGGTATCTGTGGAAGGTATGAACAATGATGAGTGGTTTTCAGTGGCATATAATTTGAAAAAAAAAAATGGTGCTTCAGCGGTTCTTCAGCAGTTCTTTGGTGTGATTGTGGTGCTATATAGCACCGTTAGTGTATAAAGAACCGGTCAAGCCCCTGTCTGGTTCTTCAGAGGTTCTTCAGTGGTTCTTTGGGGTCGTTAAGGTGCTATATAGCACCACTGCCATACAAAGAACCTGTTTAGCCTCTGAATTTGACAAAGGTGCCATATAGCACCTTTTAAAATAGGTGCTATATAGCACTAAAAGTGGTTCCCCTATGATTACAAGCCAAAGAACCACTTTTAGTGCTATATAGCACCATTTGTTTTTAGAGTGTAAGTTCGTGTTGTAACTATGGAAACTAGAACTACAAAAACCCATTTCGACAGGCTGTAGCATTTGCTTCAGCTAAGCCAGTAAATTTGCCTGACCTGAAGGCATAGGAGAATGTGATCAGGGCCAGAGTGATGAAGTGATGCACCACCATGACAAGGGAGTCCTTCCTCCAGGCGTCCATGTAGATGGTGGCATATATGGAATGGCCATAAAAGCTGCCCTGGATTAGGTAAGCTATTGTGATATCAATGGGAACTGACATCCCGCTCTTCCAGTCTAACCCAAGAAAGAGAGAACAAACAAGTGACACTAAGTTTTCAGAGTGAACTCCACAACCATAAAAAGAACAACACTAGATTGTAATGACCTTGACTTCAAAAAGTAGAACACTGGCCTCATAAAACAGATGGTTTATACTGCTATAGTAGAGATTGAGTTGTTTGTATGCTCTCAAGGGGCTCTATCAGTGATTTGCAACCACAAGATGCCATTCATTTTCAATGACAGTTGGTGGTTTCCGGCAACAACAACAATCTTGGCAATGTGACAAACTTTATGCAAATAAGCACTGACATGATACAGCCACAACCAATTGGAGCATAAATGGTGATCAGTAGCCAGCGAAAATGGGGCTTAATTGTGTTGACAAGGATTGATATTGCAAGATGTTTACTAAACAACTGGAATGCTTGTAAGAAATCAAGGGTTGAGTTATTGAGGTCTGAGAGGGTTTAATCAAATTATTACATACACAAACAGGACATGCGTCAAGTACGAAGCTTACCGTAAAACACAGATGGGGGGTTTTGAAAGAAGGAATAGCTAGTGAAAAACAACAGGTAGGTGCTGTACGACCACGACATTGTGTAGAAGACCAGCTTCCACGCACTCTCTGGCATCTTTGAGACATCTTTTGGCAGGATACAACACCATTGTGCAAAAGGCTGTAAAAGACAAGAGGAAAGAATGAAATTACAGTGCTAGCATTTGCATAGCAGGTATTCATTCGTCAACAAAGAAGATATTCAGCAACCAAATTGGAGAGGATGAATAATGCTACACAATTCCACCAGGTAAAAGTTGATTTGCCATGCTCTACGTACTTATTACATAATAACTGACTCATTTATGCATTTAACTTGCTTGAAAGTGAATGTTAACATCTACTGTGTATATCTCCCCCAGGTACCGCAATGTTGGTGTGATCATGCAACCACAAGACAAAATTAGTATCCAAAGTTAAAAACAGCATTAATTCTTTCTATTAATATACATTAAACAAAACAAGAAATCGTCAAGCATCTTTGTGATTTCCTAGAGTAGTAGGATCAGCTATAAAAACACCACCCTGATTAGCTCATGACATTGGATGACTCACAATATTGGATGACTAACATGACCCACTGACGGTAATAGCTTCAAGCTAAAGTAGTCTCATCTTTGCTAAACTTGGGTACTTTGTTCATATGTTTATCTGTGTACTGACATACCTTGACCTTATCTCTCCTGTGACAGACTATCCTGCATGTGACTGTGACAAAAGCCGAATGTCACTGTAACCGAAGATGCGATTAAAAGCTTGTCTTAATCATTTATCTATTCATGATCAGGACCGTTATCCGATCTGCACTCTCACTTGTGCTCAAGACAATCAAAGAAAGTGGGCCTTCGAAATGAGGCATACGTTGGCATTGTGTGGCCCCACTCTTGTGGACGTTACTTTCTCTGATTGGCCATAAGAATATGTGGCTCACACTGCAGGATTCTGCTCTCCGCCTCCACCCGCTGGGGTTATTTATAGAGGCCAGCTGTCACCGAAATGCCCCACCCCCCTTCGTCTATCACTGCCTCTAGTTGAGGCCTCGAGGTTCAGACTGACTGCTGCTGATGCTGGTGGCTGTGGCATGGCGGATAGCAGCTTTGGTTGTGATAGCACACATCTTTTCTCAGCTGAGCAGCCTGACATTGCTCAATTAAAGATGAGTTTAGCCTGGACCCAAAAGACAACCACAAATGAGATCTTTAATATTACAGTTGCTTGTACTAGAAGTTAAATGATGTCAATGCATCTCAGATTGACTGTTTTCTGGTAAAATGCTCAAAAGATTTCAACAGTGTCTCAGATTCTCCCTATCCACCAGCTGAACCAGGTGCTAGTTCAGAGCCAGTGCTATTGACATGCTGGTTCGGAGTTGGTTCACCTGGCGAGCCTTTTAGAAACTGGTTTGCCTTTCCATGGGCTAGAGAGCCACCAAAGAGCCAGGTCTTCTGAATACGTTGCTGAATACATCTCATCTTTCCGAGCAACACTAGCAGCACCAAACAAACACACCAAACTTGCTTGAGATGCATCAGTGCCATGCAGACCAATGTTCGAACCTACATCAGCATCCATACACAGCGAATTGCTATTTCAAAAATGGCAGTTTGTTAATCTTGTTGGTCACAGTAACCCAGCCCCAAACACAAGTGGTTCTTACCTCTAGACCAGCAATGTTTTGGTGCTACTTACGAACCACTTTTCTTGGGTTAGAACTGGTGCTTTGGGTGTCGAAAGACACAGAACTGATTTGAAACTAGAATCTGAACCAGCACTCAAACTGTCTTGGTGGAAGAGGGGTAGGAATGTGCTCGGATTTGCTAAAAAAAGTATGATCTTCAATATAACCATTTGCTATGCGATCCACATCAGTTTCATAGATCTGTTCTCTTACTTTGTAAACCGTGCTTAATTTGTGTCTCTTGTAATTTCTCCTTCGGAATTGATTAAGAAACTTCATGAAATGCCAATGAGTTCCCCAAAACGTCTCCTGAGCTTTGGAAGACAACCCTCTGAGCAGAATTTTCCTCTGGGAAAGTGGTCTTGCTATGGAAGACAAGTTACAACCCATATTAGGCCGCCAACTACTTTTCCTCACTCTCCCAGCACATGAATGGCAAGCAGAAGAAGCGAAGCCTGAACTGAACCCAGCCTGAACCTGGTGACCGAATGCAACTGAAATACGTTTTGTTTTGGGGTCTCATACAAGAGCCGACCTATCGGCTAAACATGCAGTTTCCATGGCAACTGTTTGAGGATAGCAGGTGGTTTTGTAGAATAAATAAGAGACAATGACAACAAATGCAGTGGAAAAGAACAAACCCATCTCCCACATATGTAAACAGCTTTCCATCACACAGTGTCATTTCCCTACAGGTTTGATTCTCCCTTTGGATTTGCATTGTTCTAGTAGATCAACTTAGAGAATAAACAAAAGACAAATGACAACAAACACAATGGAGAAGAACAAGCCCATCTCCCACGTATCTAAACAGCTTTCCATCACACACTGTTATTTCTTTACATTTCCTTCTGCATTACTTAAAAGAGCAACTTAAAAGGGCAGTCCGCCAAATATTCTGTTATTGTTAGAGGGTTTGTTCAACCAAAAATAAAAATTCTATCTTCAATTAATCACCCTCATGTCATTTCAAACCCGTAAGACCTTCGTTCAACTTCAGAACACAAATTCTGATATTTTTGATAAAATCCAAGAACTTTCTGACCCTCCACAGACAGCAACAAAACCACATTCAAGGCCCAGAAAGGTAGTAAGGACATCATTAAAATAGTCCATGTGAAAAAGTATTCTTGTAGCTTCATAAAACTACGGTTGAACCACTGATGTCCCATGGGATATTTTAACAGTGTTCTTACTACATTTCTGGGCCTTGAATGTGTCTGTTGAGCTGCTGTCCAATTTAAATCTTAATGCAACTTGTCGTATGGATCACTTCTGTCAAATGTTGCCATTTGTATGGAAGTCAAGAATGAAGATTCTTCAACTAATGTGTTCCATACAGGTTAAAAATGACACAAGGCCGAGTAAATCATGACCATTTTCATTTTTGGGTGGAAAGGGACACTCGTAAAGAGATCTGGTCAATAAAACCCTTTCCCCAATGCTCTGAGGAGACATGTGTCATGAAAGAGACAAAAGTATCCCGAGAAGGCCAGATGGAGCTGAAGAGCCTCATCTTATACTCTTGTTCCCCTCAGACACCCTCCTCCTTCCTTTCTGTTCGGGCTGAGTTATATTTCCTTAAGCTTTGATTTGTTTTCTGCCATCATTTCAAATGAAAATGACGTATCTCATCAAGTGATCACAGTAGACGTAACAGGGTGGCACAAAGAGGAAGGAAGGATGCAGAAGTTTTTAGATGAATACTGATAATGGCATGCTATTTCCACTTCACCGAACATATTCAAAATACATCAACATCTTGCACTGATGATAAGAACAGTTTATCAGGTCTTCGAGCGGGCATAAATTGCCTTTCAGGGTCAATATACAGGGCTGCACATTTTGAAGGGGTACCTTCAGAAGAATCTTCTGTCAGCTTTAGCTGATAACTGTTTATGCTTGGTTATCTACCAGAAGTGCTATTTTGTGTCAATTTCAAAATGTAGATCAGTAGACATACATAATTGATTGCTTAAAAATTGACTGACAATCTTTTAACAGGTTGGTAAATTAAAGATCAACGATCCTGCTGTTTCGCAATTACGTTTGTTCAGCACGTGTTAACAATGTAAATCGTTCAAACACATCTATTATCTAAAAAGCTGATGACCTCTGTCTCTACAAGTCTGCTCGAGACACAAAACTCAAAGGTTAGTGCCTGCAGAATCCACAGCGTGATATGATATTCCTTTGGCAGCCTTTCAGACAGCTGATGTTGTTTGCCCGAACATGATATTGTTGTGTATTTTGATTTTAGGGGACTGATTACTGAAAATATCCTCTGGTCCAGTGAATAGTGATCATCACAGTCTCATCAAAGGTCAAAACAGCATGCGTTCGGCCACCTAACACCTTGATTTTTTCACACACACAGTTTATAGTCCTGGCCAGATGGCGTTGTGCTAGTCATCCATCGAATCTGAGAACGTGAAAGTGCAAGGGAACTTAAAAAATGAATGGGCCTCATTAGCACTAAGAGCTTATGCCATAAATTGTTTATTAGGCAACATGGAGATTCTTTCAAAAAGCAGGCGGAACGATCGTGTTACGTACCGCACGTATGTGTTGGAGAGTGCAGGACATAGTCCACAAAGCACTTGAAAATCTGCAGACTGTCAGAAATTATCTCCCAGGGCATACGAGACAATCTTGTGGCCAAAGTACAGTAGGCTACAACTGCAGTACTGAGTTCAGATGGCCAAAAAGAGGCTCCAAAAGGGCTCCATATGACTTGTGCATTATATTCATATTTAGAATATCTTCCTCAGCAAACCTTGGCACATTTTATGGATCAGAATGATCCCTGAAGAAAGCTCTTAGGCCAAAACGCTTTGGTCAGGGGTGTCCAAACTCGGTCCTGGCCTTGAAAGCACACGTACATCACAGAGACATTTATTTGACGTCTGCATTTACATCTGCAAGATGTATTTTTTGTGTTTGCTCATGTGCAATTCATCTGTAGGACATTTCCTATCAGATGTCAAATAGACATTTATTAGATGTCTTTAAGATGTTTAGGATTTAGAAGGTATGTAAAACCAACATCTCAAAGATGTCTGTCAGATATTTGTACATAGCAGATGCTTTCCAGATCAAGTGATCTTTAACAGACATCTTGCAGATGTACATGTGCTATCTGGGGGAAGGCCAGTGTCATACGTCTGTAAGATGTCTGTTAAAGATTGCTTGATCTGGAAAACTTTTGCCATGTACAAACATCTGACAGACATCTGTAAGATGTCAGTTTTACATACATTTAAAATCATAAACATCTTAAAGACATCTAATAGATCTGATAGGAAACGTCCTATAGACGTATAGCAGATGAGCAAACACTCTAAAAAAATATGTCTTCCAGATGTCAAATAGATGTCTCCATGAAGTATGTGTGCTATCAGGGTAGGCATACTAGAAACTTTCAAGCATGTGTGTTGAGGCAAGTTGGAGCTAAACTCTGCAGGACTGAGTTTGGAACTTTTAAAAGTATTAAAGTTCCCTTTTTTACAAGTAGTGCTGGAATCTTTTTTCACATTCTTGTACACAGTTGGTTTTCATGCAACTTGTGAAGTGATAAAGTTCCTGCAGATCCCATCTCAAAGTTATCTGGTTTTGGGGTTCAACTCAATGACTCAATCATTCCAGGAGTGGAATAATCTGTTCCACATTTAAACATAGCCTATGACTCCAAATAGGTTCTACTTGTGTAAACTATTCCTTAAAGAAGTCTTTTGTCAATGGCAGTTCACCAGAATCCCTTCTGGTTTGTAGTTTGATCATCTGGCTACATGCTATGTAGAAGGGGACACCCTGCTTCATGGACAGGGATATTATTAGCCAAGATATTTAGGCCTGACACACTGATAAGTGACTAACGGTCTGTAAGCAACGAATGCTTATCTCTTTATTTTCAAAGCCATGCCTGTTTTTAATCACAAACTACAGTGCTGCAACTCTTTTCTAAGACCTCGGTGTCTCTTACAAAAGGGTTACAAACCAGACAAGGTCTTGACACGTCACATATTTCCGCATAAACATCGCGCCAGCTGCCCCGCGCCATCCGTCAGGGTTTCTCAATGCGCTGAGAGAAAAGAATTTACAGAAGGGGGAATAAACCACAACCCAGAGCAAACATGAACGCAGGGGGCCGATGAATCATGGCGGTATTGATCTTGCTAATTGCAGCACATGTGCTGAGCCAGTAAGAGTCGTAAACACACTCGAAAAGCATGTTTCCGCCCCACACGTTTCAGGACAGGAAGTGAAACCGATGTTTGCTACGCAGGCTAGGCCGAAAATAAGCATCGAATGCAAAATGCGGGGACATCATAATCCCATACTCAAGGCAATTTGGTAAAGTTCATGGCTAGGAAATGTGATAGTAATATGACCAGTTTGCATAGCCATCTTTGCATGTAAAAGTATGTAAAAGGTAAAATGCAAAGTAAAAACTATGTAAAATAACTTGTGTGCACATTGCAACTTCGCATGGCGAGTTTCAAATGACTGGCCTGTGAATGATGAACAAAACCTCAGAGGACAAACTACAGTACATAACCACAAACACATTTTACAGCAACTGTAGAAACAATGACTTGTGAATTTTCTGCAAGTGTTAAGACTTTTGTTACACTTCTGTCGAGAAACAAGAGTTAAAATCTAGACTTTTGAGTCTAAATGGTTTGCTTGTGCACAACCAAGTATGGGTGGTAGTACTAGTGGTACTTGACGTAGAAAACACACTTTACTACATTTAGATGCACAAATGGTGATGCAACGTCCAACGTTTCGAAACAACTTCAAATATTCATTGAAGGCGCCAGTGATTCTTGAGACCTGGTGTTTAATACTCAAACATTTACAGGCTACTCTAGAACTTAGACAATATAAAAAAAAAATCAATACCAGTGTGTCACTTGTTGCATTTGCATTGGTAGTGGTGTCTTCTGCAGTATATTTACCTCAAAGATGTACACTGTCAGTCCCCTGCGCACCTTTGTCCACATGACCACGCACATGAAGAACATGAAGATCTCCATCCAGGTTATGTATGCATGGTCCAGCAAGGTTCTTCTGGACCGCTCCAGTCCGCAGTCTTTACAGTCTCTAAAGGCACTGAACATGACTGAATAAGCTCTGGTGATGAGCTCCATGTAGCCAGGCATGATCTCCATCTCCATGCCATCGCTGGAGGAACCATCATCCATGTGATTGGTGTCCATTATATTAGAAATACTATAGTAGCTGTTATAGGGGCAATGGACCAATTGAGATGCACAATGCAAAAGTGCTACCAGCTATAGCTGCTGTAGACCTTAAGCTGATTATCGTCTCTGAAGTATCCTGTCTTCTAAATTAAGACTTAAAAAGTACTAATGCTAATTAGCAAATGAACATGAACCCCTAATGCTAAGAGAAAAGAGATTATTTGATATCCTATACTGCATATATGCCAGTGTCAGCCATTGGGGTGTTAATGGCTTTAGTGTGCCACCATCATCTGCCTGAATAGCCTATAAGAGGAAACCTTCTCTATATTCACTATAACACTTCCATTACGTTATGGTTACAAAATATATTGCACAATGTATGAATCAGCATGCCTGCATTAGCGTTCCTTTGTTATAAATTGAAGCTGATGGCTTACAATTGAAGCATTCTGAGCAATCCTGAAATGAAAGGTTCTTACAAACCATAACCAGTGCCTATTCGCCTCTTTATATTCAGCGCATGTGATGTGTGTCCGCACGCAAAATTCATGTGCCGAAATAGCGCGTCCTCTTCTTGTCGTCATTCAGTATATATAACATCTCCTCTGGGTTTCATCTCACGTCGAGAGGTTGAAAGCAGAAATTATCCTTCGGTATGTCCATATGTGGCTCGAATATAGAAAACAGGTAGAAATATAACCGCCAGATGAATTCTAGCCTCAAATGAACCTGCGCACAAAATCGCTCAGCGATATATGAAATATTCACAGACGCATAATAAGTAAAAAACAAAAGCAAAAACACAAATATCTATGAAAATGTGTCTACAATCTACCTACAGCCTCCCGCGACAAAGGGCAGACGCGCCGCGTTGTGAAGAAGTTGAGCTTAGTGAACAAAAAAAAAAAGCAGACGATTTCCCGATGTGAGCCGGTTCTTTTGAACGACTCGGTGGAATCGATTCGCAAGACGCTTATGAATCAATTGACTGTAGCCATCGAGGTAGGCTTATGTTTGGGTGTAGAAAATGTACTAAATGTAAGGAACATAAAAAAAGATTAGGTATCCCAATATATGACAATAGTAAATAAATAATAAAGTGGTGTCATTTGGAATAAACACCATCAGCGTCTCAAAGCCCCCAAAATTGGGCATCGCAACAAAGTACAGTAAGAAACATATTAGTTTATATAAAAGATTCAGTCACGCTGATAAAATTGTATAATGTAACTAAATATTTAAATCTTTATATACAGAAAACGTAGAAAACGTAACGTGTTGCAAGTTGCACCAAACAGTTCGAACAAACCGAATCGCTAAAATGACTCGGACTTCATAACTCGAGCAGCGGCCCGTTATCTTCAGACAGATTACACGCACACACACACACACACACACACACTTACACAAGAACGGGAAATGGTTTAAAGTGACAGTAGCATAATTATCATGTGGATTAACAGTTAATATGCCTCTCAGAAAAGGGAAGGAAATTCAAAGGCTTTGTTTATTATTAGTCTCTAGGTTTCAGAATGTACGTTCTACTCAAATACACATATGTTAACTATCAAAGACTATTGCTTAATATTATTTAGGGCTGTCAAACGATTAACCGCGATTATTCGCATGCAAAATAAAAAATTAAGTTTACACAATATATATATGTGTGTGTATACTGTGTATATTTATTATGTACATATAAATACACAAAATGCACGTATATATTTAAGAAAATATGTTTATATACAAAATATTTATATGGACATAAATATAAATAAAACATAATGTAAATATATACATATACATATTTTTAAATTTCATACATGTACATGTGTGTACTTATATATACATAATTAATATACACAGTACACACACCTATTTAATCAAACTTTTATTTTGCATGTGATTAATTGTGATTAATCATTTGACAGCCCTAATCTCTGTAGTGAATATATAATCTCATTAGATCGTTAAACTTTAAACCAGCATAGGCCTTCTAGATGAATTAACAAAAATCTTATTTTGTGATGACAAACCAATGAAATGAATGTTCATGAAGTTTAGTACTTTTTTTTTTTTTTTGATTTGACCCATAAATTAATTTAAATGTTACAAATAAATAAACGTATTTAGTTAATTAAAAAAGTATATTAAGAAAAGAAAATTCGTCGATGTTGCTGGAATTTGTCCTAAACGCAGCAATACAAAGTTAACACTGGGTGGCGCCATCGGGCTGTGTAACATCCCATCATGACGCTCTGCTTTTCTTCCATATAAAAACCATATAATGGAAAGTCTGAATAAATTACTCATTTTAATCGTAGTGAAAGCATTTTTAAAATAAGAAATTAAAGTTGAGAGATGTAATGCGTTCGTGTTAAAAAAATAGAAAAGAAATGTGATTGCATTTAGAATATCATTCATGTGAATTCTAATCGTGCTAGATTCACCATCTGTGGTCGCAGGTGTTGAGGCTGTTTGTGCTACCAGCCACTGAAGAGGATGTTATATGGTTTAAGACTTTCTACTGTTTATTTACAGCCACCGGATGTTTCTGAGTGTGTTCCATTTATAAACGGAAAAAACAGGTCAAAGACATCCGGACTGGATGTTCAATCTGTCTCGTACCTTTCATTAACAAAGTACAAACTTATATACATAATAATAAAACTCAGGTACATTTGCGTCCAAGTATTTCTCACGGAAACAACTAAATGAAACGTCTATACGCTCGACAGCCATATTGTTTACAGAAAACAAATCACTAGTTACAAGAGTCCCCCCTTCATTGTTCAACAGAATTTCCTCTGGGAAATTTTCAGCCTTGGATTTTCACAAGGATAATGACGGGAAACCATATGGAAGGCTGGACGCACAGGGCTCTCTGCTTGCTGATTGGCCCGTTGGAGTTCCAAACCCGAGCTCGATTGGTCAGTCAGAACGTCACTCACCGAGCGTCTCGGACCCTCAAGTTTGAAACTTTTCGAAAAGGTGGAGTCAGGTTACAAACTCTGGTAACCAAACGCGAAAAGAGGGAGAAGAAAACGCTTGAATTATTTACACCAGCAGCGCAGACCCAACGCGTACCTGTTGGAGACATTTTACCGTCTTTATAAGATATCTCAAACCTTATTTATGTGGCTGTAGGTTGTTTATTGGCTGTCAGGGGTGTTTAGATGGAGGTTTGAAGAACGAAAGTTGCTCTTTAGACGCCCAGTATCCGGTTCAAATAGGGGAGAGGTGAGTGAGTTTATAACTGCCTTCAATAACACATATTCTGCACATATTGGCACTTATTTTCCGTTTGTTTATATGAAAATCAATCATTTTCCATACGTGCTTTTATTATTGACTGAGGTGATTTTGCGTATTATTTATTCAGTGATGTACATAAAGTTATTCTCCACAGACTATTTGTTGTTGGTTTTGATAATAAAACAGAAATTGTGCTTCCAATGCGTGCGTAGGCCAATTATAATCGTTACAATGTAAAATAACAGAATGTTATGGATATTTTGTCAACACTAATTTGAATTTTTACCTCATTTGCGCGCAAAAGAAGCATAGTAGTGTAATATATATTTGAGATGAAGGCTAATACAATGGAAAGTCTGTACGACTAACAGGCCAGTAACTCATTGACAGAGATGGGGGGGTGATATGACCTTATTTACTGGACTGCAAAGTTCACTTACATGGAGGCTTTGGTTGTAACCTAGGAAACATTAACCGTCAGTGTTCAGTTGTCTGGGACGTGTCTTCAGGTAGTCTGAACCTCCATTATGTTCTGCACTAGTTTGTGCTTATTATGGGCTTTAAGGCTCATGTTAGCTGAAATTAATTATATGCAATTACATTTCCAAACAAAGACTCAAAGCTTTTACTATCAAGGCTTTGTTGACATACTCTGGAGTTGAGAGGCAGTCTGTTGGATAGACAGTAAAGAACTTGCAGTTTTAGTTCTTGGAGGCACGTCGATGCTGACTAGGCGTTTTTATGTGTCTGGAGACAGGGGATGCAGAAAAACCCTCATCCATCTTAGGCGGTTTAACTTGTCAGGGTTGCAAGCCGATGCCATGGAAGCCACTTTTGACCTCAGAGTAAAAAAAGTAATTTTTTAAACCGGAAAACAGTTTTTTAAATTTAATTTGAACAATTTATTTGCTCAATAGTTACGCAGAAATCACAGATATGAATAATTATTTTTTAAATAAATGAATATAACTTATATACATATGTGCAATATTATAATAATTGTAATATTATTTATATTTTAAGTTTTTCAATTTGAGCTATTTAGTGACAGCAAAATAAATGCACACAAAATTGCACAACATTTATTCAATATTTACTCAGAAATCAGAAATTAATATTTATTTAATTATTAAATAAATAAATATAACATTTAATCTGTACATATGTACAATATTATAATAATTTAAATATTATTTATTAAACAATATAATCAGCAAAAATGTGCACAAAAATTGCACAATATTTACTCAATAATCACAAAAATTGTATATATATTTATATTATATATTTAGTTATTGTTTATATATATATGAAATGTATTTATTATTTGTTAAAATAATAAATACCATTGTTATTTAATAATTTAAATTGCAAAAATATTTAATTTAATGACAGCAAAAATGTATACAAAATTATTGTTTTTCTGATTTATTTTTTAATTATATTTTAATAAAATATTTAATATCTTAATTGCAAAATATTTTATTTAACAAATAAAAAATAATAGAAATTAATTTGTTACTATTATTATAATTATTCATATTAATTTATTAATAGTAAAATGGTGTTTATTTAATTATTAAATAAATAAATAAAACATAAATATATACAATATAATAATAATTTAAATCTTTTTTTTAGTTTTTCATTGAGCAATTTAATGACAGCAAAAGAAATGTACACAAAACTGCACAACATTTACTTAATATTTACTCAGAAATCACAGAAATGAATAATTACTTAATTATTAACTAAATAAATATAACATGTAACACATGTACAATATTATAATAATTCAAATTTTATATCACATCATATGTATTTTTCAAAAATGTAATGACAGCAAAGATGTGCACAAACATTGTTTATATATTTATATTATTTATTTACTTATTGTTTATTAAAATTATATATGTATGTATATATAGTTATCATTTGTTAAAATAATAAATATTGCTATTTCATTATTTCAATTACAAATATATTAAATAATTGACAAAAAAAGTGTACAAATTATTTCTTTTTATTTAAATTGTATTTTAACAAATAAAAAATAATAATAGTATGTTTATAATTAATATAAATAATAGATAAATAATAATACAGAGTGGCATATGGATTAGATACAGCTGCCAGTTACTCATCTCTTCAATGTATTTATTTAAACAAACAACAGGTTAGATTACGTATCTTGTCGCCATCTTGTATCTCACCATCGCTAATTCTGTCAAAGTGACTTGCTCTCGTAATGAACGTTGCAGCCTTTGATCACCTTTGCGCAAAAACACATTTAGTCAAACCAAACCTTTATTCCTAAATTGGTTCATGCATTATTAAAACGCAGGACTATTTTGTGAAACCGCTGAATAATTCATGTCACCGCAGGCTTCTCTAGATCTGTGTGGCCAGGAAAAAAAGAAAGAGTACATTTTTCATATCATTTTGACTATACCCCATGAACCCAGCACAGCAGATGATCGATAAGAGACCAAACGCAGCAAACAAGCGCGAAACCACATGCTGCTGGTCCATGCTGTGGTTCTGCTACCTGAAAGCAGAGTTAGATGTTAGTTGGAGTTTGGACAGAGGTCCTTTTGTTGGCTTTTCCAGCTTCAGGAAGCTTGTTCCTCGGTTCCTCAAGGCATAATTAGGTGTCAAGGAGGTCTTGGAGAAAGTGATCCATTAGGTGAAGTTCCAGCATCCACCAGCAGAGCTAACAGGTGAAATCACTCACACCCTTACACACCTGAAACAATCAGTTCAGACAGACAGGCATGGCTCAGTGATCTCCAATGTTCTCAGTGTCCTCCTCAATCTCTCGCTTTCCCACTCCCCAATCATGGAGAATGCAACCTTATACCTCCAAGAAGGTGAGTGTTGGCTTCTGGTTGATGCTGAGCAACTGAAAACCCCAGTCTCTTGTTACAGCTTCTTTGTCAAACATTGCAAGCGTTGCTGGGATATCTGTGGTCCGAAGTTGTTCATTTCACACTAGTCTCTGTTGTTACATGACCTTTTATGTCTTGTTTTGTTTCCACCCATGTTAAACCCGCCACTAATGATAATGTTGTTAAGCCCAATGTTGCTTGGCCAGCGTTCAGCTATTTTATGTTGCTACAGTTGGCAGAGAAAAAGATATCCTTCACGTTTTCAAATTTGTATCAGTGGCGTGGAAACCCATTTCCTTCTGAGACCAAATTAGCTTGGGATTTTTGAATGATTTCAGTGTCATCTGTTTTGTGGGAGTATGTTGACGGCAGTTATTAGCGCCCAAATGCATCTAGATTCGGTTGTAAACATGCAAAATTATTTAGCACTTTTCTGTCAGGAGTCCAATATCACCAAAAACAATTTGCCTTTGATCTCGACAGATAATAATACGAGGCTCCGCAATCGCCGTGTAATCCTCTGAAAACAATCGCCGTTAGAAGTCCCGCTAACCAGGCGTACAGTCTCGCGAACATTTTCCCAGGGAATCGAGTCACATCAAACGTGTCTTTTCAAAGAAATGCAAATGGAGTGTGTGCAAAAAGACAATGTGCTGGAGAATCTGCCGCTCTCAGACCATGCACAGTATCACTTCCTAATGACTTCTGTGGTTTAATTAGCAACAATTCATCGCAGTGACTCAGACTTAAAGGGATTCTGTTGTGAGTAAAATGTCTCTAGGGAGCGGTCATTTTAAGAAGGGGAAATTGTCCTGTCAGGCCTGTGCGAGACTTAGGAAGTCCATTGTTTTGTTAAAATCTCTAAAGTGTAGCATTCGCCGTGTGAGAACGGAAATGCGTGGATGTTGTGTTCGGATTGTTTAGGTGCGTACAAAATCTTTGAATTGACTATCACCTTTGTATGTGTTGGCAGGAAACGCACACAAGTAGTTGTTTTAGAAACCTTTTCATGTCATGCCTCTTTGATGAGAAAATGAGTCTCCTCAATGCCTTGTTGCATGAATGTCCAGCATGTTTCATGCACTCATAAAAATAAAGGTTCCAAATATTTGTTTTGCAGAGATGCCATAGAAGATCTGTTTTAGGTTCTCTAAAGAACATTTTTATTATATGAAAAACCTTTTCTTCAATGGAAACATTCCATGGATGTTAAAGGTTCTTCATTGAACTGTATAGTGTTTTTACAAAGCGTCATCATTGGTGGCACTGGATGTAAACAATGCCACTGAACCGAACAAAACGTGCATATTTTGCTGATTATTGCTGCTGAAAATGGTCAGTTATTGTCATGTTTTGGGCTGCATTAATTGGTCGGACCGGGAAAACATTTGCCATTCTATAGACTGCCAAAAGTTATAACAAATCAAAGAGAAGAGTGCAAAAACTGTCTGAGGAACAAAAGGCATTTGTGGTTGGCCAAACCAAACCACGATTTCCAGGGCAAGAATCTTGACAACATTCGTGTTTGTGCTTATTCTTTCCAGTCAGGCAGCTGAAATGTTAGACTAATATCCTAATTAATACTGCTCATACGTATCTTTACCACCGATTAACTTTAGTTTGTCAAAATATTACGCCTATAAGTCCTTCTCTGTTTGACTTAGAAGCTTCCACACATTTTTTACGTGGTTTAGATAGCATAAATTAGCAGAAAAAAATGTATTCAGTAGTACATTAACGTTCAATCTATGTTGGCGTTTACATTCAAGTATTGCCAATATGGCCGAACATCCTGGTAACTGACCAAATCATGATGTAGGTGCAAAGCTTCTATAGAAGATTCATTATAGGTTCTCCAAAGAACCTTTTAATAATCTGAAGAACGTTTTCTCCAATTGAAACATTCCATGGATGTTGAAGACTCTTTATTGAACTGTATCATGTTTTCACAACATGTCATCAGTTGACTATTTTGGTGCCACTTAATGTAAACAGTGCCACTGAACCAAACAAAACTTGCATATTTTGCTGATTATTGCTGCTGAAAATGGTCAGTTATTGTCATGTTTTGGACTGCACTAATCAGTCAGACCGGGAAAACATTTGGCATACTATAGACTGCCAAAAGTTATAACAAATCAAGGAGAAGAGTGCAAAAACCGACTGAGGAACAAAAGGCATTTGTGGTTGGCCAAACCAAACCAGGATTTCCAGGGCAAGAATCTTGCCACACTTGTGTTTGTGCTTATCTTTTTCAGTCAGGCAGGTGAAATATTAGACTAATATCTTAATTAATACTGCTCATACATATCTTTACCACCGATTAACTTTAGTGTGTCAAAATATTGCACCTATACATCCTTTGCTATTTGATTTAGCAGCTTCCACGCATTTTTATGTGGTTTAGACAGCGTAATTTAGCAGAAAAATTTATTCAGTAGTACAGTAACCGTGCAATCCATGTTGTCGTTTACATCCGAGTATTGCCAATATGGCTGCACATCCGGGTAACTGACCAAATCATGACGTAGGTGCAAACCTTCTATAGAAGATTCATTTTAGGTTCTCCAAAGAACCTTTTAATAATCTGAAGAACCTTTTCTCCAATGGAAACATTTCATGGATGTTGAAGGTTCTTCATTGAACTGTATCGTGTTTTCACAACACGTCATCAGTCGGCCATTTTGGCTCCACTGAATGTAAAGAATGCCACTGAACCGAACGAAACTTGCATATTTTTCTGATTGCTGCTGCTGAAAATGGTAAATTACTGTCATGTTTTGGGGTTTACTAATCGGTCAGACTGGGAGAAACTTTTAGAGTACTAGAGAGTGCCAAAAGTGATGATAAATCAAGGATAAGAGTGCAAAAAACTGTCTGAGGAACAGAAGTTGTTCGTGGTTGGCCAGACCAAACCAGGATTCCCAGGGCAAAAATCTTGTCAACATTTGTGTTTGTGCTCATTTTTTCCGGTCAGGTAGGTGAAATATTAGGCTAATATCTTGATTAATACTTTAGTTTGTCAAAATATTGCACCTGCAAGTCCTTCTCTATATGATTTAGCAGCTTCCACACATTTTTTTATTTTTATTTTTTTGTGGTTTAGACGGCATAAATTAGCAGAACAATGTATTCAGTGGTACGTTAACCGCGCAATGCTGTCGTTTATATCCGAGTATTGCCAATATACCCATTCATCCAGATAACTGACCAAACTGTAATGTAGGTGCAAAGCCTCAATAGAAGATTCATTGTAGGTTCTCCAAAGAACCTTTTAAAGGGAACCTCGGGTAAAACATGTATGGTTTTAATATAACATAAATAGTGTCTCTTATGGAAATGAGTAGTAGAAAACCCCTGAAAGATTTAAAAACGTGCGACCAAGTATGGTAACCCATACTCAGAATTTATGTTATAAGAAAAAACCCATCGTTTTGTACATATTTTGGACAGTTGGAGGTGCCATTATGACACCAAATGGTTGCACTTGGTAAACTACTGGCTCTACCTGTTGCTATTTTTACGGCAACACAATGCCGAAAATAAACTACTGATACAATGCCACATTGTGTGGCTTTTGATTTTTAATTTTCAGTTGAAGGACAAGAAGAAGCGATGCAAGTCTTCACTGCTACAAAAAGTAACGTTTGTGCCAGCAGCTCACCGAAATAATGGCACCCCCCATAGTCCAAAATATGTGTAAAATGATGTGGAATTTTTAATTGCATCACCCTTTCATAGGTTTTCAGTAAGAGACATTATTTTTATATTACACCATACAAGTCATAATACCCATGTTCCCTTTAATAATCTGAAGAACCTTTTGAAGAATGGAAATTCCATGGAAGTTCTTCATTGAACTGTATAAGAGTGTATAAGCCTTGTTTGTGTTCCTCTCATTAAGTTGTTTTTGATTTCAAGAGTCAACGTTTAGTATGTTTTGACTTCAACGTGGGAGTCAACTACGCTTTCCATATACACTTCCAGATGAGACACTCAAGATAAACATCTGTTGTCCCAATTTGGATGCGTGACTGTCATTCGAAAGAATGCTGAACCACAGCTCCGTTTTAAGTTTTTCATGCTTGGAAAGCTCATTTTGAATGGTTGTCTTTGTTTGTGTCTCATCTGTAGACATCATGGACTCGTTCAGCACAAAGAACCTGGCCCTGCAGGCCCAGAAGAAGCTAATGAGCAAGATGGCTACCAAGACGGTGGCCAACCTCTTCATAGACGACACCAGCAGCGAGGTACTGGATGAGCTGTACCGGGTGACCAAAGAGTACACGCGCAACCGAAAGGAGGCCCAGAAGATCATCAAGAACCTCATTAAGATGGTGGTCAAGTTGGGCGTCCTCTACCGCAATGGACAGTTCAACAACGAGGAGCTGGCGCTGGTCGAGCGCTTCCGGAAGAAGGTTCATACTCTCGCGATGACCGCCGTCAGCTTCTACCAGATTGACTTCACCTTCGATCGCCGTGTCATGAGCAACCTACTCAACGATTGCCGCGAACTTCTACACCAAGCTATCAACCGCCACCTGACGGCGAAATCTCACGGACGTATCAACCACGTCTTCAATCACTTTTCCGACTGCGAGTTCCTCGCAACGCTGTACGGACCTTCGGAAGTGTACCGCGCCCACTTGCAGAAGATCTGTGAGGGAGTCAACAAGATGCTGGATGACGGCAATCTTTGACCACTACCTGAACATTTCCTCTGTGCGGAGGAAGATCCCGTGCCTTATTTGTGCGTCGGACACTAAATCATCTGTCTTGAATGTACGTTTGTCTTTTCAGTGGAATGTCTTTCTCCTTTTCTCCTGTATTTTTGGAAACAAGGGGTTAGAGGTGGTTTACAGCGCAAACTTAATGCAAATCTTGCTCCCGTTTGTCCAGAGTGCAGATTAAGATCCACCATCAGAGGAAATGAAGGACCATTTGCAAGCCTTTTTGATGCTGAGAGGATATAGCAAGCACTGCAAACACAAAATGCACTGGGGGATATGTATGAAACGTTTCATCTCTAATTTTAGGAAATGAGCCTGCAGCATCACCCTCTCGCTTCCCGAAAATACACACGTTAAATCCGCAACCCGAAAAGACTGTTTTTGGACATGTCTGTTGTGATTCATCTGGAGGTTGATACTGAACTCTTTGTAAACGATCGCCCCTGTGATTTCTAAACTTGGTCATATAGTGGTTCAAGTTCGTCTTGTGTTTGTTTTTCCACTCCATATCGCCCCCCTGCTGATGGGAGGTCTTTACCATGATGCAGTTCCTCAGCAAGGAACAAAGAATGAGCTAGAATGTCACTGTATTACCTTTCGGCGAGTTTTAATGAAGGTTTTATATGTATAAATACACAGCTGAGCCGTTATTTCCCTGATACGTCACTTCTGATTGTTTTTAACTTATGTGAACAAAGATTTCAACTGCTTGAAGTCTCAATGTCCCATTTCTGCCATCAGCTTGTTTTAGCGCCAGCAGTTTTGACAGATTTTGTTTATTTTACTGGGCGTATACAGTTCAGATCTTTCGACATCACCTCTGGGATGTCGGCTTACCACAAAAACATTGTAAAAGCTACCAAAAAATGTGCATGCAGAAAGGCTATGAGGCAACTGTTTACTTGTCTCATAGACTTCGACTGTAATTGCAAATCTGCCCACATCACGTTTTATGTTTGTATGTCTACTTGATTTTATCCTAGAATATTCCAAACTTGTATCTTTTTACAAAATGACATACTGAAAGAATCACAAAGTGTCTTTCTGGGATACTAAAAGGCCTAATTATGTCCTCTTGGCCTCAAAAAAACACTTTTTTTTGTATCTATGCACTTATTATAGTTTTGTTTTCAATAGCAGAGAGTTTTTTGAATTTGTCGTCTTGTTGCTAGATTTTTAAGTAAACCTTCAGCTTACAAATAAAGTATCAACAATTTCAAGGGAAAAAAAAAGGTGAGTAACTTCAACAGTGGTGAAAGCCATACCTCCTGATTATCCTAAAACCTCTCAGGGTTTAGTCTCGAATGCCTCTTACATGTGGTGTTTTGGGCCAACTTAAACAGATAAAGGACCGATTACCTTGTTTTGCTTTTTGCAAATGTCACCTGAGCATTAAGACCATCTTTCACGTCACATGTTTTTAAACTAGAATGTTAAAGGTTATTTTTGTTATTCACAAACAAGTTCTGTTAATGTACATTGTTTTCTTTATTATTTTCTAGAAGTTATGTATATATAAATACAGTATTTGTGTGTGTGTTATATATAAATGTGTCATTCTTAAGAGGCATGTGTTCTGTTTTTATTTAATGAGAAGAATTGCAGAACAGAGTCCAAGTGGTATTAGCATGTTTGGCCTGGATTACAGAATACTAATCTCTCTAGGCACCCTAGATTGTTTTCCCAGAAAAACAAATCTGAACTTTTTGGTTCTCCTTACATGAATGATGAGATTGCTGAATGCATGTTTAGCATTAACATTATATAACACCTACAACATTATTTATTTATTTATTTTTTTCATGGAGTATGTTTTTTTTTTTTTTTTTTTTTTTTTTTATTGATTGGATTGTGACACAGCTTTATGACCGCTGGTTGGATGAATGGTTTAGTGATGTAAGCCAAAAAAGACTGGCATTGCAGAAGAGGAGTTATTATATTTAGATTAAAGATTACAAAGGGTAGCATTTTTAGAAGTTCAAGCGCGTAGCGCTGAAACCGTATTGTAATTGTTAGAATGGTCACGGATCACCAATCTCCACGTAAAACTGATCGTGCAGACCAAACCGTAAGTCATAGAGACTTGAAACTTGGAGAGATTGTAGTACTCACAACACCTACAATGTCACCAAGGCTCACCCCAATCGGCCTGACAGGGGCGCTACAGCGATCAAAAGTACAAAATTGCTCATAACTCCTAAACCATTAGTCGCAGGCTCAAGTGTCTTACATTTTTTGAAAAACTTACTTTTACAAAGTAGTCCTTGGTTTTTTCGCCCATTCGGGAACCAAACCAGTGCAGAAAGATTCTATTCTCTGAACATGAATAGTTAGCAAAAAAAAAAAAAGTTGAACTTTAGACTCACCGTTGCAAAGGAATGCCAAAACTTTTGAAAGGAGCAGGGCCACTTTTAGTAAAATGCTTATAACTCCTGAACAGAATGAGAGATCTCTGCCAAACTCAGAACACTTATGTAAGAGCTCAATCTGAGGTAACAGGGAAAAATTTGCGGAGCTTGGCCACTTAGTGGCGCTTAAAGAAGGAAAAAAAAACCATAAAAATGGCTAAAACTGTGCAACCATTTGGTCCAAAGTTGCACTGGTGTTTACAAGTACATTTGCATATCTCAAAAAACATGGCCGCCATTGGATGACAAATTTTGAGCACCTGTCAGACAAGGTTAATAGAGGTCGATCGGAACGAAAATCTGTGGGCCTGTTCGATTCACGCCCCCAGAGGTCTGAGAGTAATCTGAAAGAAATCAATATCGCATTTTTCAAGGGCGTAAATGATTGTACGTTGGACAGTTTTTCGCACAATATTCGTATTGTACGATAAAACTCCTCATTCTGGACAACTTTGCCTCTAGAACCACCACTGTCAAATTGTTTGTTAAATGATTGAGGAGATGTAAAAAACGTACTTTTGCGAACTAGTCCTAGGTTTTTCGCTCAATTGGGGAATAAACGTGCAGTACAATTCTCTGGACTCTCTAGGTTAATAATCATCAAAAAAAATGTTGAAATTTACCCTTTGAGAAGTTATAATGGGATTATTTAGAAAAGGGGCTTGTCCGAATTTACCCCAAATCCTAAAGATCCTAAAGAGCCTAAAGAAAAGCTGAAAACGTGACAAAACCTGGTGAGCACATGCAAGAGGTGATTCTAAACAAGCATGCAAAATTTTAAGGAGGTTGGAATGGCAGCTGGCGCTATAACTGTCATTAAAAAAAAAAAAAAAAAAAAACATACTGCAAACGGCAAATTATCTGTATTTGCCAAAAATGCTTTTTTTTCCAATCATTGATTTAGGTGGTTATAGACTTGCTAAACAAAATGTCTTTTTCCATATTTTGCTTAAATTAATTGAAGTGCTTGAACCCTGGTAATTGCTGCTCGCAGCTATATTTTTCTTTAGGAATAATATACACAGATGAATCTTTCTCAGTAAGACCAGCAACAAATTCGGAATAGATAGTTTTATGCTAAGAAATGTGTGTGTGTGTGTTTACAGTGTGGTATCAGTATAAAAATATAATCCTAATTCTCCCTGAGGTAGCCTGAAACCAATCGCAGGGATGTTCACAGGCCTGATGAGAAGAGCGAGACAATATAAAAACGTGTGAAAATGACACGCTGGTTTCATTTGCTATTCTTCTCACGGCTGTTTCGGTGTGTCGTTCTGACACAGCTTCCATTCTCTATGCTGATGCTCGATCCCCCTCCGGCTGATACCTGAGACGTGACAGTTACCAGGGACTTAAGTTCTTAAACCTGGCAAGTTCTTTTGTTTTTTTCCCCTCCTCCTTCACTTTTCTCTCCTCTAGAGTGTCCTCTGAGGATCTAAAACCTGCTGTGTTTGTTTTCAAACGTGAATGTAAAGCAATTATTTATATAATAACAAACACATAGCCTACATAAAGAATTCATTGATATTCTGCACACCTCTCAAGGTTAGACCATTAGCGACATTACATTACGGACCCCACTGGGTGGGTTATATCACCCTGTTTGTCCTGATTTTTATGTATTAGAAGTGGAATTTCGGAGTTATTAATAGCTGGCGACGACGTCATGCATTGACCCGATCACCACAATGTCCCTTCACACCTAACCTGCAAAAACGCACCGCTGCCTACTTGTCTGACCATCAGTTGTCTTGGTAACCGCCACCAGAGGTGTAGAAATGACCATCTGACCACACGACAAAGATGAGAATCACATTTATAGCTCATATTACAATCAGCCAGCAGAGCCTTGTAAAATCTAATGCTTTGTCTTATCAAAATTCAGCACAGAAATCAGAAAATGTGCATAGCATTGGTACTTCAGTGTAAGTGTCTGACTTTAAACACAGCACAGCTGTTGAATAGCATCTGCGGGCCATTAGTGTTATATAGTGTCGTCAGTCTTGACAGGTAACAGCACTTATGCATCCAAACTGAATTTCAAATGAACAGCGCGTTCAAGCGTTTTGCGCTATTTATGGCTCGCACTCAGCATGAGAGTGACGTCTCAAAGCACAGCTTTCGCTGCTGCAGTGATGTGTCTGGTGTCAAACAGAAGGCCCTCTGACCAGCGCTCTGGGAACGTTAGCCCACAGGAGCTACGTGGACGATAACATCTTTGTGACCACTTTGAAGTTGTTTATCGGTAACACCGAACAGTGGCTTTTCAGTATGTTGCTGCTGGCTGCAAGACCTGGTGCTGTACATGAGATTTTTATTGCTTTTATTTTTCTTAAAGTACTTTCTGCACCATTAGCATCAGCAAAACGCTGTTTTCAAATTAGTTTCCTGTTCAGAATAGCATGCTAACATGCTACCAATGTGTATATAGAATATACACAAAATATATAATTTTCTGTTTGCAATATTACATTTGCTGTGACATGCAGTATACAACCAAATGCAATGCTGTATCCCACAATGCAATGTCCTCAACTTGACCTTCCCATTTCCAGTGTGATGAATGAACTCAAAGTGATTTGATTGGACACCTTATATACAATGTAATAAGGTCATGAGACAAAAATACATATAATTGGTTGTTATCTAGCAACATCAAAATTATGAGTAGTACTCAGGATAGGATAAATAAGTAAGTTTACTGGATGTACTTTAGTTTGGGTTGATATGAATCAGAGACTTGTCAAGGGTAAAATTCCTGACCTTTCTCAGAGTGATCGTTTTTGTGGAAATGAGAAAAGAACTGAAACCTAAAGCAGCTTGGAATAACAATGGTAAACGTTTGCATTTGTGACCTTTCAATCTTGGATATATAAATGCCACCGCCGAACTTCAATCACACAACAAAGAAACACTTGAAAATATGTGCGAGATATACACTGACTTTCTAATTAATTGCATTTTAATTTAATTGCATTTTTCTGCAGGTCGTTATATAGCTCATAACTGTTGTGATTACTAAAACGTTTAAAAAATACAATTAAAACATGCATATGTGCACTTTCAGAGAACTCGTCCATACCAGATAATCCAGAAATAAACCAAAGGCATGAAGAAGTATTTTCATGCTGTAGTGTGCCAGGTTATTAATTTTAAAAGTCACATCCTCATGCGTTTTTTTAGGGACTAGCCCTGCTTGTGCTGCCCCATAAAGCACTAGAAGGGGAGTGTGCCTCCCCTGGCATCCTGCTATAAAATCCTGGGTGTAATTGTAGCGTGCTGAGGCAGAACAGGAGTAATCAGATCAGTCCGAGGCAGGGAACATACATGAAGCCACAGCATCAGCACTGGATTAAAACGACCCCCCTCGCTGATTGAGGTACGATGGGTTCCTGCAAGTAGGTAAACGAGATCGAGAGAGGGAGAGAGGAAAAGCCGTGAAAGGGAGTGGGAGGAAGAATGAACCAGAAAGGGAGGCAGCGCAGTGCGAGTGAGCGAGAGAGAGGGGATGGGGAGGGAGTCAAAGGCAGGAAGCGAGCAACAGCCAGTGAAACAGAAATGCAGGGAGTTTGAGGGAGAGGGTGGAAAACGGAGGCCCGCCGCCAACGAGAGGACGACAGGAGCGAAGTGAGGTAAGAGAGAAAGAAGGGCAAGGGTCCAGAGGAAGAAAACACACCGGGATAACATCTGCGGGAGGAAACAACACACCAGAAGGTGGGGGTCAGAGTGAAGACACATACAAGAGAAAGTTTGAAGGTAGGACAGATGAGAAAAACATCTCCTGGTAATGACAAGGCCGGGACAGTTAAAGAAGGGACACGTCCTCTCGAGAGTCCCCTTCTTGGGCCGCAGAATGTTCTCCGAGACAAAAGGGGTCGGGGAGCCACGTGTTCAACCCACCGCTTCAAACCAACTGCAAAATGGAATACAAAGACCTCAAGCGGACATCCTTGCCTATTTTGGGACTGGGGACCACGTAACGAACACCTGTGGACCAAAGCAGCAGAATTCCCCCCTCAATGGATACACTGCCAAGCAGCGTCTAACCATTCAGGGGGGTCATGCACAGCTAGACGTGGCTGGCCAGATTTGTCAGACGGAGTTAACCAGCGTGCGGTGGAACCGGCCTCCAGGGAAGGGGCTGCAACATAACAGCGTCTCTGTGAACTACAGCTTGACAGAATGCAGCTTTGTGGTCCACCGGCACCAGACAGAGCCACACCCCTTCTTGAGGAAGTGTACTCTGGACGCGCCAACACAGTTCAGAGGTCATGGAAACTGTGGAGCGCCTGTTTGTGCAGCCGAGCAACAATCAGGCTCTGTGCGAGGGGCCCTGCTCGCATCGGACTGGATGGACGCAAGTGGCACTCACAATTCGACCTTTAATAAGGATGCAGAACTTTGCACCTCTAACAGACAGGGAACTTTAAGTGGATGCCTGGGACGTGTAATGCAAGACTTCAGCAGACCTAGTATGCTGACTACCAAAGATGCCGACAAGACCAATCCTAACCACCTTAAGTGTCAAGCAAAGGTTGCCCAAGGAGATCTCGGTGGACCTAGAAGAGGGTCTTGCGCTTTCAGCTCTAAGCACACAGAGAGAGCTATTCGGGAGCAGATCCAAAGAGTTGTTGTGAATCTCGAGGATGTTCTACATGGCCTGAAAGAAATACATCTGGAAATGAAGGAGGTAAAGGTTTATTTATCACTTGGGGATGATAACAGATGTTCCTCGTAATGAGTTCAACGAAGGGTGGCGTTTAAATGTTATGTTTAGTTAAATCCCGAACTCTCTACTATCCATCAACTGCCGGATACTTTTAATGGTCGTGCTTAGATAAGACACGGTCCATAAATTTTGAGTTTTAATATTAATCTTAATATCAATAATGAATACTGTTTATAGAGACCCCCAAATTTATTGGGTATTGGGCAATTTCTTTTCTGTGAAGGGGATAGTGAAACTTTAATGCAGAGAGGATTGGTCTGATCTGCTCCATTTAGCAAATGTATTCAACGCTGAAGAAGAACGCTGGCCATTGGTTTATAGTCCCCTCAGACTGGCAAGAAGAAAGGACCGCTGTCTGCTCTCAGCCCTCTGCCGCAGTTTCATAATCTTGTAAACTTGCTTGTCTGCACTCTTGCGTGAAATGTGCCCCAAAAGAAACTTGAGACATGTGTAGTACCCTACGTTTCCAAGAACTGTTTGCATTAAATGCTAAATAAACTATGCTTTGTCTTCTCCTGGAATGCAGGTGGTCCAAAAGATAGACCTTCTGACGGCTGACATTGATGTGGGCCATGATGAACCAGGGGACACTTTCAAAGAAAGAATAGACACCGAAGGAGTCTGCTCTAACAAGTCACCCCTCAAAACACCAACTCCATCTGTGGCACCACCAGCATATCCCATAAAAGATCAAGGGCTGCAGGATGCAGGTCAAAAACAGCAATCAACTCAGGAGTTGGTCACATCTCAAAGAGATACATCAGGGACAGCTCCAAGGCGCAGGAGCAAGAAGCCTCCTCCTTACCCCTACTCCAGCACAATGGGAAGAGTCAATCCTAAAGACAAAGGTCAGACGCCACCCTACCCCTTTAGACGGAGACTGCTCTCGACCATTGTTTGAGCAGACCGTGGCTTCAGGGTGCAAAGCGGAGCATCACTCACTCTAAACGGTTTACCGAGTCACAGGCACCTTTGCGGTAAGTTTGCTCTTTACCCACCCCGATAACCCAGGGTGCAGAAGCAATTTATTGTACAGGAAGTTTCTTACACTGCAGGTGAACCATGTAATACCTTTTCTCTTTAGGTCTATAAAGAGGACATGACAGAAACATCATGTACTAATAAATCTAGAGAGTGACATGGGCAACTGGGGACCACTTCTTAGAAATACTGTATGTCAGAGGCAAGCCGAAGGTAGCGGGAGATTATTTCTAGCCTCAGATGACATCTGGAGTGAGACGCAATCACAATTCCAATCTCCCAGCAACCCCCATCTGTTAAAGGATTATTTTTTATTGCTTTCCTAACTCTAGCGCTTGAAGTCTTGCCTTAGCAGTATGATGTTCTCAGATACACGTCCTGAGGATATTTGAACAAAAACAGAATTCAAAATGTAGGCATTTCTCAACAGGTACTGCAAAGAAAATAGGTGAACGGTACTTTCACAGCATTTTGTCTCCCTCGTGTGTACTGCAATACTCATTTCAAGCTTTTTAAAGATGTAGGACTGCATAAAGCATTTTCTTGGCGTTAATTTATTTTTGAACATCTAAATGGCACAGAATCTGCTTGAACGCGTTCGGTCCAAGACATTAATTTCCAAAACTGCTGATGATGAGAATTATGACATAGTGCAGATGCTCACATGTACATTTGTGGTACCGACGGTCCTTTTGCAGAGCTGAGTGGACAAACCTCACAATATGACCAGAATCTCCACATAGAAAGCTTTCTGCAGATTTTTTAAAAATACATTTTAATTTATTTAAGCAGAATTTTGCCCTCATAAAAGACATCCAGTAACCCCTTACTGCAGTACACAAGATCCAGGGGGTGGAGATGGGTAGGTTTTGGGATCAGGGCGTGGAGACGGGTAGGTTTTTGGATATGTAAGCTGGGAGTAGTTGGATCTGGATCCAGCCTCCCCCCCTGGATCTTGTGTACTGCAGTGAGGACCATCTCAAAATATCTGTAGATTCTCAGATGCCTGGAAAGAGATCCTTCACATTTACTTTAACACACAAAGTGATTTCAATTAGCAAAGTAAAAAAAAAAAAAAAAAAAAAAAATGTTCTGATAACAGATTTATTAAAATTCCAGTACATCAGCTATCAGAATAAAGCACGATTGGGAAAAAGGAACTTAAGTAACAGTTTTTCTGTCTTTTCCTCCACCACAGAAATAATCAAAGGATTCTGGCATACCCCAAAGATTTACTGCGAATTCTCTACAAGCGCACCATTACACCAGCTTAAGAAAGTAAGTATGAGCATAAATGCGCTCGTGATAATCAGATTTGCAGGTATGAAGTCAAAGTCAGGCTGAAACCATAAACCCATAAATGCTGCCAAGAATAGAAATCAATCTACTGCTCTGAACTTAATTTGAAGAAGCCTTCATATCACCTCACAAATATGAACAAATGTGCATGTACATTATATTTTCTTTACGTCCAATAACAGTTCGTCTACCTCCCTTGGCCATTGGCGTAATTCTGCCTCTATAGGAAATCTCTGTAGAATTTTCTATCACAGGAAGTTCTGTCTTTCATAGCTTCCTGTGGTTTGATTTCCTTCGCTTATGACAGTGAGCAGTTAAGTGGCAGAGTGTCCGTAGCTGTCAAATGAATGTCCTCGAGTGATGGGACAATCCTCTTTCGGATCGGCCAATCAGAGTTCATCGTGGCGTATCCGACCAATGACAGTGAGCTTGGAAAGCTCAGAATTAAATTTCCCGTCTCTGTGGGTCACTGCATGAGAGAATATAGATGTGCTTGATTAGAAGGAACATTTCAATTAAAAATATAAAATTGTCTGATATTTCTAGGTTTCCCATAGCTTGCTGGAAGTAGGAATATGCAGACTCACCTGAAGACTCTGACACTATGTACTCCTCTTCCTTCAAAGCGACATCCCTCTGTCCACCCACGGCCGTCTGGGACTGAGAAGAAGAGAAAGAGAGAGGATGAGTGACAAGACATTAACGGAGAAGCCTAGAAGAGTGCGCTGAATAACAAAGAGGTCTTGACTAAAAAAACAAAGAGAGACATGGAGTCTATGGAGCGTTCGTTTCAAACATGCTTTTGAACTTTTCTTATTTGCACAGGGGACAAGGCCACCAGGACGTCGCCGTCATCCCTCTATTGAGAATTTCAATTTAATCTGAAGATAAAGATGTTTTCATGAAGTCTTGATATGCAACACCTGTACAAAAAGGGCTGACTGCTTTTGATCTGCGAGCGACGAGCGTTAGGAATCTGAATTAAGGTTTGATCTGCGGCAAATGTCAATGTCACGACTAAGGATAAATTTTAAAGAAGATCTTCAAAAACCTGTGCCAATTCTTTGTATGTGCAAAGCACAAAAATAAAAAGTTATCGTCTGCACTTTCTTGGTCGATGAAATGCATCAATGCATTAAAAGCACATTTCTTCATATTGAATCATATATTCCACAGATTGCTGAATGTTTCACTCAGCTGATATGATGTCAGGTCATGAAGAATAGCTTAAGTTAATACGATACATACATATGCGGTGGCGTACTCAATCTTGGCTCCTTTTATCTCAGCTTTGAACTGGGTAAAAAACAAGTAGGACTTCCCTTGGGGCCTGTCGTGAAAAAAATGACAGAGAAAAATCAATATCATTCCCTCTTTCATCTCAAATTACACGACAGTGTTTGAAAACAGAAAACTGAAATTAGATTTGCTTGTACGCCTGAGTAAACCTCCTTTTTGGTATTGCATATTAGGTAAAACCACCAAAACAGTGTTTTGAAAGTTACCTCCATACTGAACAGGAAAACATCTGGTCATCGTCACTCAGTCCAACGCTCATTTGCCATTGCTAGAGGAGATTACAGCACAAAGCATTCACGTTTAAAGTCCGAAACTGCGCAATTCTGTGAAATTAGGATGTTTTACAACAGCGCATAATTGCTGCAATTTCCAGGTCGGTACTGCCAGAGTGACAAATGTTATAATGCCGTTACAATAGTTGGCATTGTCTTGTAATGTTTGCAGATACAAAGCTACAATGTTTATGAGGGTCAAAAAGCAATTCCCTCATATTAGCATATCTGAGCACACAAGATGATGCTATGAACTAATGATGCTATGAAATCAAATCATACTTTTTGCTGGTGCACTGACTTTATATTTTGTGAATTGTGCATTACATATATTTATCTTGTTTTATTCTAGCAAAAAACAGAAGAAAAAAAAAAGTCTTACCTCATTGGTTCCTCCTTGACACGCATATGTGAAGGTGCATTTATACTTTTTCTAAAACGAAACCAAGAAACAGAACTCTGTAACTAGCTAAACAGGTTTACAATGTCAAGTTTCCACCTATGAAATATGGAAATTTCCCAGACTAAAGCAAACTTTTGAAGACGGCTCTGCATTGAAAGATGTCGACCCTTACAAAAATAACAGTGGTTATACTACAGTTCCTGTCAGAGACCTAATACTACAATTAAAAAAAAAATGTTTCTAAAAGATTTAAACGTGGTACGCATGAAAACCAATTAACATTGCGTCACACCTGGCACTACTTAACGTCTGAATATGAGAAAGCAATATTTTGGTCTGTCCCTCACATAAAGATACTAAAAAGCCTTATAAGACTAGCCACTTGTGATATGGACTACTTTATGAGGACTTTCATAGCATTTAAGAAAGTCTGAAAGTACCAGTCAAAAAGATGAACAGTAAGATGAACAGTAAGTCTTAAATAAGATTTTTCTACTCACCAAGCCTGCATAAATTTGATCCAAAATACAGCAAAAGCAGTAATATTGTAAAATATTTTGACCATTTAAAACAACTGTTTTCTATTTGAATATATAAAATGTAATTTATTCCAGTGTTCAGATCTAAATTTTCAACATTATTACTCCAGTCTTCAGTGTCACATGGTCCTTCAGAAATCATTCTAATATGCTTTTGTTGTCCAACAAACATTTATTATTATTATTATTATTATTATTAATATTTCAAACTGTTGTGCACATTTTTTCAGGATTCTTTGATGAACAGAAAGATCCAAAGATCAGTGTTTATCTCAAATAAAAAGCTTTTGTAACATTATACACTATTATACCATTAAAAAGCGCTGAGTCAGTATACTTTTATTTTTAAGAAAAAAATTCTAGAAATTAATACTTTTATTTTGCAAGGATGCTTTAAATTGATCAAAAGTGATGATAAAGACATTTAAAATGTTACAAAACATTTCTATTTCAGATAAACGCTGTTCTTCAGAACTTCCTATTCATCAAAGAAACCTGAAACTATACTACTCAGCAGTTTTCTACATGTTCTACAATGTTTTTGAGCAGCAAATCAGAATATCAGAATGATTTCTGAAGGATCATGTGACGAGCAATGATGTCAAAAAATCAGCTTTGAAATCACAGCAATAAATTACATTTTAAAATATATTTATATAAAATATATACATTTCAAAATTGTACCGTTTCTGCCGTACTTTGGATCAAATAAATGCAGGCTTGGTGAGCAGGAGAGAATTGTTTAAAAACAGTAAAAATCTTACTGTTCAAAAACTTTTGGCTGGTAGTGTATATCCATCCACTTCCATTCATTAGAAAAGAGCAGTTCGGACGTTCATCAAAATTTGGCGGTTTCACAGAAGAAATCAAGTCATACGGTGTCGGAATAACATGCAGGTGAGTAAATAATGTTATAAGTTTGATTTTATTTTTATTTATTTATTTTTTGACTAAACCATTCCTTTAAAAAGTAAAGTTATGTCAATAGAGGGCGCAGTGAACGTCAGAGCTCCCGAACAGTCCAATGAGAAGATGACGGGTGGATTTCCTTTCAACACGTCGCGGTTTTTCAAACACAGCATTCATTCATTACTATAAGAGTTTAACATAAGCGCATTTTAACAGATACAAAGTAAAGCAGTGCATTAATATACTTTCAAATCTAGTCATGACTAGAAACGAGAAAGAAACTAAAAAGCGACTATGCAAACACGAAATCGAGTCAATGCGAATCATTCAGTGGAATGAACACGTGATAATTCGAAATTTTATAAAAACGTTTTATCATATTTCGTTGGTAAAATATCAAGGAGCTTTACTCACAAGTTTAGCAGAGAAAGTCTGCACAACTCCTCCAGGTTTGACATCGAAGTCGAGTGTTTTAGTCCTGTCAGCAAAAGCGCGGGCCGCGCACAACACGACCAGTAGCAGCAGAAGCTTTACACACGAGTTTATGTGACCATCACATGCCATGATGCTTAATAGAAGAGAGATCTGTGTTGATGTTGTGAATGAAAAGATGCCAGCACTGTTCCTGTATGTTCTTCATAGGACGGCAAAGTTCTGTGGCCTGGGGTGTTGAGCATCTAGTGGACTGGAGTAGAATAACAACTAATTTCTATGCCTTGCAGTGGCCCCAAAAAAGTATTTGGATGCTACAGGTCATGCACATTCAAATTTATGAAAATGTATGAATAACATTTTCTGTGTATGAATGACATGGCTTTTTAAATATACAAAAATAGCATTACTGTACATTGAAATAGAAATTTCACTGTCAAAATGTAAATATATTTGAATGTTGCATTAACATGACAAAGAAGCATTAAAAAATGGTTAACCCAATATGAAAATTCGGTTATTCAAAGAAAATTAATTACTCACCCTCATGTCGTTCCAAACCTGTAAGACAAATTAAGCTATTTTTGATGAAATCCAAACACTTTCTGACTCTTTATAGACCGCAACGCAACTACCACGTTTAAGGCTTTGAAACGTAGTAAGGACATCATTAAAATAGTCCATGTGACATCAATGTTTCAACCGTAATTTTATGAAGCTACAAGAATACATTTTGTTCACAATGAAAACAAAAATAACGACGTCAATCAACAATTTCCTGTCTTTCGTCGTTATTTTTGTTTTCTTTGCTCTTTTTCTGAGACTAACACTTCTCAATGAGTGCCTTGTCTATGATTTACAGTAGCCCCCTTGTGGGCTTTTTTATTTTAATTAACACATATTAATCAAATTTCCCAGCCGCTCAGGTGACAGAGTTTCCTTCTGAATTCAGCCCTCATATGAATGTTTCTCTGTCCACGACGGCTCTGGAATTTCTCTTTCTCGTGTTAAGTTAAATGTTCAAGCAGAAGGGAATGTTTCCAGAGACTTTGTTGCACTCTCAGCATGTTTGGAGATCTTGAGCAAACTGAACTTTTATGACTCTGGAGTCTGCTGTGTTGATTTTACACCACAGACCCATTTTCATTTGAGCCATGACCAGAATCACTTCAGAAGATTATGAATATATATGAACCAGTGTTTAAACAACATGAAGTAGTAGTAAAACCTATAGTAAAACCTAAACATGAATAAATGAATGGACCATATACATCTGGGTGAGCTCTCAACTTTCTCTCAACTTTATTTCTACATGTTTTAATGCTGTATACCTTTGTGAAAAACAAACAAGAACATACATGGTGTAATTATTTACTTCAGTTTTACAAAAACACAGAAGTTTACACCAACAGTAACAAAACAATTTAAATATAATAAATAGGCAATGTAATTGAATACTTTTTTTAAATTACAAAAGGTTAATAAATAATAATTTATTTATTGTATAACATAAGTCAAGTTAATGCTTAATCTCTCCATAACAATGTGATTTTTTTTAATGACATGTTTGGAAGATTTCACCTCTGGAGGTTTGGATGAACCTCGGATGAACTGGATCAGTATCTGTAAAATAAATAAACATCATTAAAGTGTTTGCAGTGATAGATAGACGTCCGATTCAACGCCTTTTTAAAACTCACCCTGTGATTCTGCAGTTATGTGCTTGAACGTACGTCCCCGTATATCTGATATCACATCTAACAATGTTATTGGAGAAATCAGACTCTGGCACCTGGAAACCTGGGTTCACAGTTACCTGTCAATGATTCACATTGTTTCAAAATGTGTTTCCAACTTTTGGTGTAACTAAATAATAGAATGACTAACTGATAACTCACCTTTAGAATATAATCTCCAGGAGCAACATCTGTAATATCAATCCACTGACAGTCGATGTTGGCGTGGTAGGTGTCATAGCAGCCTGGACCCAATCCCTGCTCCAAAAAAGAAAATGGTTCTAAACCAGCTAATTAAATGATTTAATTGTGAAACAACAAGTCCCTTTATTCTCTTGACCTGTGTGTGAGCTGTGCAGGCGTATCTTCTCCTCACACCTGGATCGCAGCTGGTGTCCTCCAGACAGAAACTGGCTTTATGTCCCTCGGCCACCTTTTTGCCCGTGGAGGCGTCCAGGAGGTCGTAATTACTGAAGGCATCCATGCTGTGATAATGTCTTTAGGATAAAAACAAAGTAATATAATAAAACATTCACTTTGTTATCAATAAATCACTAAAATGTACTATCCACCTTATTCATTAACGCAGAAGTAAGCATATGGGCAACATTTCCAGTTCATTAGCCAGAAATAATGAGAAGAAAAACTATGCAGTAGATGGTATAACTGTTTGCACAATAAACCAGTCATCATAGTTAAGATAATACATTAAAATTAAATGGTAAGACACACCAATATTACAGTATCAAACAGCAAAACAAGCTGTTTTGAATGGCTAAAAACAGCTGGACACGGATGAGACCGGAAGCCACACCCATAAAATCTACAAATGGCCAAATAAGTTCCTATTCATGTCATAGGCTCGATTCCCTCGATTTGTATGCAGAAATATATATTGCGAATTCATTGCACAAATATGCATAAATGTAAATATAACATAAAACCCCTTCACACCAAGGTAGTTTTTAAAAAGCGTCCTAATTCTATTGCAATACCCTATTCTAAGTTCACACGACAACTATAACGACAAATAGGAACATTTTTTTCCCAGCTAATGACTGATTAAAACATTGACAGCCAATCAGAACTCGACTTTAAAGAACGCATTTAAAGCGGTAAACTGCAGAGCGCGCTTATAATAAACCGTTATTTGCATTGGTGTGGACACTAATAGTTATCGTGATAGCTATCTTAATAATTCTCGCTTTTGGTGTGAACGGGCGTTAAAACTAAAGAATAAAACAGTATGTTCACAGTTTCTTCTATCTTTCTGTAGAATCAAGGTGAGTGATTTAGAAAATGAAGTTGTCAGAAACCTACTGATGGCAGCTGTGCCATTCCCACTGATGATGTGGTTTCACAGGGAGAAAATCTGCTGTGCCTTGATTTTTGACTCTCTGAGGAAATCTGAGAAGCACTCTGTAATCAAGGTCCCTCACTCTTGAGTTGTACGCTGAACTTGAGGAAAAAGGCAAACATTCCGTTTAAAATGGTTAAAAGGTTTCAACTCTTTACTGCTTTTGTAGTTTGGATGCCAAATAGACATAGTACCTGGAGAGGCAGTTCTCTTCTGCGGCACATCTTAATGCGTACATCTGAACTCTCTGGATATAAGATGCTGTTTGGATATAGTATGGATCAGGAATGAGATCGGGTAGACCTGGAAAATATTGAACATTTAAACAGACAGAATATACAACATATTTTCCATACCAGGGCAAACTAAAAATTCAGAGTCAAATTTAAAGGTTTTAGACGCTCATGTTCGCCTGAGGTAACATAGACACGCGGCTCGATCAATTTTCGTCGGGATTTGACACTAGAAACCGTAACGGTAATGTAATTTATGACTTTATTATAGATCTACTGTACATCAAAAAAATAGTACACAAACCGTTTATGCGTTAAAATGTAAGCTTATATTTGGCCAACAGTGGGCGCCAATGTGCGTTGCGCGAGATTAACCCGTCCGCGCCAACATGAAGCTTACTTTAAAGGCGATCAAACGCGCTCTAAATAATTGTATAATTTACACTTTGGCTAAAAAGCTTCAAATGTTGTCTTACCGTTATGAAAATACCTTGTACCATGACCCGTTTCTCTCTGAGGAGATCTATTCACATTTCCATACGGGAGCAGATTATAGTTGAAAGAGTTTCTGCTGTTTACTTGAGGATTCGTTGGTTCATCACCGATCATACTGTCTCCTCCTCTTTCATCAGCCTGGAAGGGAGGATGTATTACTGTATTTCTGTTGTTAACACTTGCTGAAGGTGCAGGTGAATTGGTTCTTGTTGAAAGTTTAGATTTATTAGCAGTTTTACTCCCAGTCAATGTAGAAAGTTGAGGTTGAGGAAGTGGATTCTCCTCAGAATTGATAGTGGGTGGTTTTCCTGTAGCCGCAATGGGTGATGTTCGTTTTGGCACTGGCTTGCTGGTAACTAAATTATGGCGTCCTGATGCTCTTGAGCTCCTTGAAGCCTCAAGTGTAGTTGTGCCAGTTGGTGCTGTCCCATATTGCTTGGGCATTGGACGCAGTGCTTTGTCAGAAGAAAGTCCAGTTCTTTTTGCATGCAAAGGCAACTTTTTATTATTCCTAATGTGAGATGCATAACCAGAAATCATGTTGGGTCCAAAACTGTGCACCACATGCCCAACTGTGTGTATCTTAGCATTGGCAAAACGTCCCATGAAAATCCTGCTTGAGATTGTTGGCACATGCCTCGTCAATAAAAACCTTGCGTTCAGTTTTCCAGAAACAGGTGCTTGATATTGAGAACCGCTGCTCTGTAAGCTATAAACCTGTCCGTTGGTTTCCCATCTAACCTTGTGTCTCCAGGGTCCATGGTGCTGTGCGGTGCTCAAACAAACCAGGATGCACAGGTGTACGGAGAAGAGGAGAATAAATGAATATTTTGTCATTTTAAAATCATTTGTGAGCAGGGTGCAAGAGAAAGTGCAGAACTTTGTGCTCCCAAAAGCTGTTAAATAAACCCAGGTACAGATGAAGGCGGTACATTGTGAGGCGTTTCTGTTTCGTTTTTCACTTTTTCCTCCTGGAAGTTTTACATATGCACTAACAGGCACACCACACATTTACTAAATAAATAAATAAATAAATGTGGTGCCACCTTAATAATAAAGGCATAGTTAGTTGACAAGTTGTAGTTTGTAGTCTTTCCTTAATGCAGATAATTGCACATGATTGGTTTTACCACTAGAGGGAGGTGTATAATTAAATTGCATAAGGTTTTATTACTGGCATAATGTGAACAATATAGTTATTTCCTTACCAATAAAACACATAATGTTAACGTCTCAGTCATGCCATTGTCACAAGAAAATCTGCCCTACGAAATGTCTAAATCATTCCAATCTCCAAATGACGACAATTGCTCCTAATAGCGATGAATGTCTTCACTTTCTCCTTCCACTTATTTCATTGCACAAATATTTGAAGTGAATGTGTAGGCATTTGTCATATGAGAAAGGGACACTATTTAAAAGCACATAGGCACATTCAGCACAGAATTTAAAGCATGAGCTCAAGGTTTATTCAGGAAAATGTCTAGACAATGTTTGTTTTCATGCAAGCTGAATGTCAGCCATAGGCCTTATTGCACCCGGCAATAAATAGTAGAGCTGGGCTGGAACTTGTGTTGGAGCGGAAAGGATGATTATTTGATCGCAGAGATTACTGTGCGTGTTTAAAGGTCTTTTTGTAAAAATAATCTGTGAGATAATGCAAGCTAATTTGGGGGGGAAAAATATACCTAGGGATGTCATTTGTCAGATTACTTTTTATTTTAAGACTGTTAGGACAACTTTAGAAGGGGAAAACCATAGACGTCAGTTAATGGTTTTTTAAAATAGTCAGTGGTCCTGTTGAAATTTAGCATGAAATTCAGTTCTTATCTCATACATGTTCATAGTATTTGATGGCTTTAACCTTAACTCGAAATAGAAGTAAAGTACCAAAACAAATACTCACAGAGGACGTCTCAAAGTATGCAAAAAAACTTATTTTAAAATAATTTTTTTGTAGCTAAACTCTATTATTTTGGCCATTACTGGTGTAAAAATGTAAAGCGTGATGCAAGGACTGACAAACGTGAAGAAGTCAAAGCACAATTTTTATTGATACAGGTACAAACAAATGTCAAAAATTCATTTTTGGTGTAAACTATTTCCAGAATGAAGAAGGCACCAAAGAGTGCTTTGAAAGACAACAAAAACAATAATAATAAAAAAAAACAACTTAAAATATAGGCACGGTCCTCAAAATTGTAATGCAAAAATATTCTTCCACAAGTATTTAAGTTACATTCCAGTCAAACTATTTACAAAAAAAAAACCCCAAAAGGCTACATTAAGATTCGTATTTACAATATTGTACAGATGACTGGCGGCAGCCTCCTCCTGCTGAAAAACAAACAACAAAAAATTTTTTTATTATGACACAAACACAATTAATGATTTCAACTAAATCCAATCTGAATTGGATTTCTTACCTATAAACGATTAAGGAGTGTGTTGTGGATGTCTTCGTAAACATGATTGTAGATTTCGTCTTTTGTTTTCAAGCCGTCCAAGTATTCTGTTGGAATAGTTTAACAAAATGAGTATTTATCCAAAATATTGTGATTTTTGTTCAAAATCAAGAGTTTTAAGAACCGTACCGATTGGCAAACCGCAGTTTTCCATGGAATTTCTGTGTTTTATGTACATGGGCCACACATGGCCGTCAAAGAGCCCGGGAGGGTCGGGGACGGTGTATTGCCTTGTACTGAAATACATTTTTTTTTAATTATTTAAGCTGCTCATATTTGGTACAGTTCCTAAGTGCTTGATTGGAATTTTAACGCACCTTCTCCTTGACTTGCACTCCTCGTATGGGATAGTTATGTAATACGATTTGTCGAAGTATTCCAGCAAAGGCCTGTTTAAAGAAAAAAAAAAAGATAAAAAGGTCATAAACTTAAAAAGAACACTAACTCTCAAGTCATTTACTGATTACGGCATTTCTACATAGCCAGCGCAGAAATCAGCACATGCAGTTCCACATGCCCACCAATAGCTCGGCGCACATCCTTATCTACACCAATGCAGAGCGTCACATGACCAGCATGTATGCTCTGATGTTCTTTTCTTACGTGCACGTGGAGTACATGTTCCCAGAAACTAATCTTTACCATTCATACAGTTCAGGCCACCGAAAGTTAAATACGTCACTTACTTGTAGTTATACAGCAGAAATCCTTCTACGATGAGTATATGCACTTGGCTCTCGGGGTCGTCTATTTCCGTGGCCGGGGTCACTTGGACGCCGTGAGAACGGGCGAATTTGATTGGGTTTTCCATCCAGCCTTTGACGGTGTTCACCATGGCCTCCATGTCCAAAGCTGTAATCACTACAAAAGCAGAACAAAGGCTTTTAGCACAACATTTAAATTTGAAAATGAAAGTTGAAAATGAAATTTTTTATTTCATTGTAGCAAAGCCACACACAGAGAATGTAAATGGGTTGGGAGGGATTGTAAATTCTTTGTTATGGGAGGGCGATGCGTAGAATGAGGAGTTATTACTCTCCTACTGTTTATATTCTTACCATCCCATTGTTTAAAGCCATCCTCTCCGACCGCTATCTGATCCGGAGGCTGAAATAACAGTGACCAGTAAAACACTGCAGCAAATGCCATCGTCTACATCTGCCGTCATGTATATTTGAGCCAGACTGCTGATCTAGAATCAGGTCTCGGCCATCTTAACCTGATAAATACAACTCGACAGATGGGAGGAAACTGATCTTGGATCAGCACTTCTGAGTTACATGCAGAGACCCTCTTATACAAGGAGTCAAATTAAAGTTTTATCAAATAAAAATAGGAAAAGCAAATGTAAAGAGTTATTACTAGGTTATTATCTTAAAGTTACTTCTTATTGAAGCCATGCATGCATTACTACAACAGGCAAGAACTACAATTAAAACATTATTCTATTTTAAAAAAATATAAATAAAAATGCTAATCTAATTGTGAATTACTAACTTAAACTTGAAAATTACAGCTCAAGTTTTTTTTTTTTATTCGGAAGAAATTGTGTAATTTTTAGAGCCAACACCAGAATAACTAGAAATAGTACATAAAAATACATTTAGCTGAACTCACCTTGAAAAAGTCATCCTGGTGAACCACACAGCAGTTTGGTAAGGCTTTTATTAACCTGTTCGTCAAGGTGGTTTTACCACCATTAGTCACACTAAAAAATAAAAAAAGCAAATTTAGAGTGATAAAACCGAGTTAAAAGTATCAAAAAAGCAGAACGATTAAACTTATGTCAATTATAATCTGTTGTTTAATCGTGTATATGGGAAGTTTATTCAAATAAAAATGGCGGGAGGGTCAGTTCCTCAGCTGGCTTATGACAACAACTGACCCAGGTTTACATTGTTGTTAGTCATCCACGTGCTCAATAAAACAACGTCCTTAATAAATACGATTTGTAATAACATATAATAAAAAATATAACAAACAGCAACTTCAGACGTCTTAAAGTTTTACCTAATATAATATTAATATTCCGTCCTTTGTATTAAACTCAATGGTGGTGACAAAAACGCACTACAATCACAAATAACATTAATCTCGTCAGCGCAACAAGAAAAATAAATTAAAAAGCTATTATTTTACTTCATACACTATAAAAATATAAGCTTAATAGATGACTAGATACATTAAGGCGCTAATGTCCGTTAAAAACATAAAGACATTTAGGCGCGCTCGCAGTTTTAAATCTCCCGCTCAAAACCTCAGAATTTCAAAGCTCGCGATTCTCTAAAAGCACGTATTGGATCACGTCATAAATAAGAGTAAAACACTCATTAAGGTAAGGATATAATAAATTACTATGTGTTCAATGTATTATCTTAACTTAGAAATATTAAAAGCCACATGGCTCGACTGTAACTATTACAAATAGTGATTCATAATATAACTGTAAAAAGCCACTTACCCCCCCTATTCCAATGATGCACTTCATTGTATCCGACCTGGTTGAGGTTTTACAATTTAGACGCCGCAAAAGGGCTAAAATAAAAACGTACGATAAAAAACTTCCGCTTGAAGCTAATTTTGCAGTCTTATCTCCGTAGACACTAGTGCGTTGTGAGATCACACTTTCACGTGGGCATATAACCAAAGTTAAACGTCATACAAAAAAAGGCGTGGCTTACGTCCTAGGCAGCCAATCGCGGCTCACGGAGGAGAGAACATAATGTAGCTCTGAATCAGTCTATCCACGAATTCCACGGAAGGCAAATTAGTACGTTAATCAGAACAAATAAACAAAAAAAAGATAATAAATACTTGTGTAATGAGCTGTTTTTTCTTATATTATTATAGAGACATTCTTTGAAACATTAAAATGAGCAAACGTAAAAGAAATGAGAGTTTATTGCTATTGCTTTATATATATATAGACAGAATATTGTTTCCTGTCCTTGACAAGGACAATTAGAGACAATTAGACGGCTTTAGAAAATTAGAAAATGATCCTCAATAGACCAACAAATATTTAGGTGAGGGGTCAGAATAATCCTGCGGGATACTTGCAGGGCACCACGTTCCTCAGAGTCTCATGGGGCAGAATCACATGCATTGTGGGTTGGTACGGTTAATACATCACACATGTGCGCTTGTACCATGAGGGAAGGATATGTTGTACACTTTTACAGTGTGAACTATTTAATGCGTAATGTCTTTCAAGCATGTTAAGTGCCTTTCAGTGCTAACCAAAGTTAAATATTCATATACATTTGAATTTTGTTGACTAGGGCTACTGAATCCAGGTGTACGTGCTTATTGTCAAAGCGCATGGTTAATAAATATGGAATTTATGACTGTAAAATTGTTTCCCACTTCCAAGTGTCCATGACAGTGAGGGTCATTCTTTATATAGGTCAAAGAGAGTGTGACTGGTCACCCCGTCATAAAGACCGCTGATATAATAGTCACAAACATACAGAAATAGTCTGTCACATCATGGAAATATAAATATAACTCTTTCTTGTGACTGGATAGAAGACATCTACGTAACTCTTTCATAATCTCTGGTGGTTGATTTGTTTGATAGGATATGTTGAGAGGTAAAATCCCACCTGTTTTGAATTTAAGAAAGAAATGTTTATACTCTGTGATTACCGTTCATAAAATCACTTACAGAACACAATAACATTAGTAAATTAAGATATAAATAGTGTGGGACTGATTACTTACAAACTACTTTTTGATTACTTTTAGATTACTCAAAATTAACAATATAAAAGTAACTGTAATCTGATTACAAGTATTCTGTAATGTCAATTTAACATAATCTAATTACAAGTACTTAATTTTTGGAATCTGATTACGTAATCCAGATTACATGTAATCAGTTCCTACCCAGCACTGGATATAAAGATCAAGAAAAGACAAAAGCCAAGCAACATTGTAGTCATACATATAGCAGAATGTTTAATTTTGAACCATTTTCATAGCAAACATAAGGCAACATAAAAGTACAGCTAATGTCCAATTTTTTTTTTTTTTTTAGAGATGACTGGCACTTATTGTTTACAAAAGCTGGTCATTAAACAAGACGGAAGGGGTTAAAACATTCGAAAAACATCCAAGAAAAGGATTCCAGGCAAACATAAATCAGCGAAAATGGCATAAAGTTACATTCGATTTTAAGCGTGTACACACAGAGAAGCACAGAGATGCTTGGAAATTGACATGCACCACCGATCGAATCCTGAGCGGACACACCCGTCAATTAAAGGCAGGTCACATGACATTCTCAAGGGTCAGAAAGCAGGGAACAGCCTATTTAAAAAAGCGATAACTGCAAAGAGGCTACAGCGCACGATGGTACATCCTGCTACCAATAACGGCGTCGTTTCTTTGTGCGTAGTGCCATCCGTTGGTGGATTTCGAGATGCTTTTTTAAAATTGTGCCTTTTGCGGACGAAAGCGAGAGCAGCTGGCCTTCTCACCCGTCAACTTTCCATCAGTTGCTGCTTTGTTGCTGATCTGAGACCAGTTTCGAGTCATCTGATATGCGTGTTAACGTATAATTTGGGAATGAAAAATAGTCTGAGATCAGCAACAAGAACATCCAAGCTTAGAGTCCAGGTTCTTCAACCGTTGTTGTTCTGGAGAAAGAGTTGTTTGGATATTTTATGTGGCGAAACGGAAGCATTATATGAACCTGTCATGGAATAATGAAGTTATGTTTCTTTGCTCACCTTTCTGGATTGATTAGCTTCTGTTGCTGTTCTTGATGCTCCTGCTCTGTCTGTTCCTGCTCCATTCTACAAAGAGAAAAGCATTCTTGGTAAATTTTTCGATATTGCGTTAAGACTTTCTGGTCTCCTTTGCTAGTTTGTCAAAGCATTAACACCTTTTATAAGCAATAGGTGTCAAAAAAGCTAGTTTTAAGGAGTTTGGTGATTACCTCTCCTTTCTAGCATTCATTCTTTCCTCTTCATATCTGCAAAAATAGAAAATTGATCTTATACAGTAAACTGGTATTAAATTCTAGGTTTGCTTATTGATGTTAGTTTGAAATCTTCTTACTGTAAGACACACTCTGGGATCTGGATATGATCCATAGGAACAATCTTTTCCAGCTCTTCCAGACTGTGCACATAACGGATCTTATTCATGAACTTCACGCTGTAGGGCATAAAACAGCATTTATGAGGTAACTAAAACTTGCAATTTCATTGAATCAATTTCCAATCTAATTGAAAAATCTCATGTTTACCTGATGAAGGGTTTGGAAATTGCAATGACTGTCCGGATAAACCAGGACGGGTGTGTGATGATCAGAGATTTCAGGTTTTTCCTCAGTCTGAGGATGAAGATTGAAGATGTTTGAAGATCTCAATTTCTTAAAATCCATTTATATAAAAGTAAGTACTATTTCGTACCTTCTGTCGATCATCTGATAGCACTTCTTGAGCCAGCTAATGCCGGGCATCTTACTCCGCGGCGTTCCTCCATTCATGTATATGATCAGGTAATCCTCCGCCACCAGCATCTCCAGACTGCTCACCACATACCTGAGGAACAGGTGTGAAGACAGCGTGAACATGTGAAGAGAAGCCAAATAAGAAAAACACAGGACAATAAGGTTGTGTTAGCCAAATTTCATTACAGAAAGAGGTTTTCCATCAGGTAATGGTAATCTGGGCAGCTGCTATCAGGAAGGTAACACGCTGTGAACACAATGATGGCGTTCAAGCCCTCGCCATAGTACCCTAAAGAACAAAGAAGAAGCGGTTTTGGGACACAGGAGAGTTTCTATAAATGGCATTAATATAAACAGATTCTGAAGTGTGATGTACCTCCATGCGATATGACGCGCAGATAGGGTCGTATGACCTGCATGTCGATCCGATGTTCCTGTTCGCCGATGATCACGGTCCTCCACAAGCGGCCGTTGACACCAGTCCCGTCTACGCCTTCTCCATCAGCGTCGCTGTCAGCAGGAGGTGCTTTGGCTGAGGCGACGGGTGTGTCATCTGAAAGCCATGGATCAATAAATGGAACAGCTACAGTATCTACTTAGCTTCCTATCCACTGATCTAACTGCCTACCAATCTATCTGTCTGCCTACTGATCTTTCAAATATCTACATAATGATATTTTTATCTAACTACCTACCGATCTTTTCATACATCTACTTATGTAACACCTCCGAGTCCTAACCGCCCACCCCGTTCCTGTTCCTCGAACCCAGGTCACTGGCATGGGAGGCGGGCGCATCTATCTGTCTATCTATCTATCTGTCTACCTACCAATGTATCTAACTTCCTAGTGATCTTTTCATCTGTCTACCTACCTACCCATCTATATACCTATCTACCATCTATGTATTCATCTATCAGTCTTTTCATCTGTCTGCCTACCTACAGATCTAACTGCCTACTAATCTTTTCATCTATGTACCTACCCATTTATCTATCTACCCACTGAACGTTTCATATATCTACCTACTTACCCATCTGTCTATCTACCTACCAATCTTTTCTTCTATCTACCATACCTACCGATCTAATTACCTACTTACCAGTCTAACTACCTACTGATCTTTTCAACTACCTATGTACTTACCCATCTTTCTACCTACCGATCTTTTCATCTACCTATCTACCTACCCATCTATCTACCTATTGATCCTTTCATCTACCTACCAATCTACCAATCATCTACCTACCTATCTATCTGTCTATCTGTCTATCTGTCTGTCTACCAATCTTTCTATCTACCTACCTACGAATCTCTTTCAAGAGCCATGAAGGACAGCATATTCTTACCCTCCCACTCCAGGTCATTGCCATTGGTTATAAACTCCAGCGAGTCCGTCTCATCGGGCGTCTCAATATCATCCACGTTAATATCTAGATCATCAGGCGTATCCAGGAAGTCATCAGAGAGCAAAGACCCTTCGCTCTGGTCCAATGACAAGTTCATATCCGGGGCCACCAGCGTGCGACGCTTCCGGTGAGCTCCGCCCCCTCCAGCTCCACCAATCAGGAGAGAGTTTGGGGGAGCTGTAAGCCATTAAAGATACAATTTGCATTACACAAATGCAAATTACTCATTTAAGATGAACATTTGCATATGAAACAAAGTCACTTACAAGTTCTCCCCTCATTCAGGCCACAGGAAGAGTCCATGTCACCCTCTGCAGGAAGTGGCCTAGTGAGGACAATATTTCAATTCATCTACAAAATGTAGATTTTTGTATGTGCAAATACTAATTCCTGTAGCAAAGAAAGTCCTACATTTTCGGTACAAAATGAGAATGAGCAAATGACAAAATTGTAATTCTTGGGTGAACTGCTTCTTTAAGATCAGGGCATATTGTGATATGCTAATTAGCACCGTAGGCCCTCGGGGTCGTTGCACACGCAGCTAATAAATAGAGGGGGTTGTCAGAGCCACTGGGGTTCACAGCTGCTGCTTCTGTGCTAAAAGACTATTTAACTCGCAGTTCTCATTGTTTCCTTCTGAAATGCTCATTTCAGACAACAATGACAAACCAAAAGCCATGAGAAAGACAGTTTTTAGCTTCACCAAAGCAAAACATACTACACAAATGCATAATAAACTAACATATGCAAACAAAAGTATGAATCACAGCCTAAATTTGGCACCATGTTATTTATAACAACAACAGCCTCCCTGTGGAGATTCATCAAATTTTTATCTCTCTCAGTGGGTTTTTGGTTTTAAACAATAATGCGGCACTAAAACCTGTTTTAATTAACATAAACTTCAAAAAATGGATGATTTTAGCATGCTTTAGAAACAAACAAACCAAAAACGCACAATCAACACTGCTCTCTCTTACCTGCTGTGTGAGACGTACAAGGTTTTGGGCTGCTTTCTGATTCTGCAAGTTCTTACTCCACGCTAGCGTGAAATCTCATGGTCCTGACGCTGTTTAATATTTCAAAAGCATCATGCTGTCGTGTGATGCTGGAGCTGCTCTTCTATGCCTGACCTGCCTCCATTTTCCTGGTGATGCTGCTTGTGTTGTTGGCAGCTCACTGCGTCACATGACGTGGCTCCTTTCCATTTAAGGAAAGAGCTGCACCTGCTCTCTGTTCAGCATCTCACTCAGGATTCGCTGAGGAAATGATGCTCTTTTCTTTTTTTTAAAGGCTTGTATCTATCTGTAAGGCCAATGTAGCCTTCAAACTTTACGTTTGTCTTTTTTGGATTTCTTACATTCAATTCAGACTGAAATAATTTATCAATCTAAACACTTAAATGCATTAAATATCCAGTTTCGTCACATTTCATGCATTCTACAAAGCCATGTGATGAATTTAATGCAACAATGTAAGCAAAAGTGGAAATTTGAGGTAGAAAATGTAAAGGTGCAACCACTAAAAACCAAATCATCAAAAAAAAAAAAATGAAAGAAAACTTGTATGTTTACCTGGGAAAATCATCATCCAGCCATTCGTCTCTCGCCTCTATGATCTCCATCAGGGGGCCGAAGTCAATGCTGCCCATGCTGAAGAAACCTGGACCTGAAAAACAGTGTCAAATCCTTCCCTGAAGAGTTTAATCACCAAAAAGTCAAAGCATACCAGAGGAATTTTTAGTGTGCTACGGATTAATGGGGAAAAAATCATTTTAATCCTTCTTTTAATCCCTGACTGAAGTGGCCTCCACTTTAATGTGGAGATTATTCCTTTTTGTTCACCTTTGAATTGTCTTTTTGAATTAGGACTATTTTTTGTTTGAACATTGAAAGGAAAAAAGCAAAAAACAAGCATTTGAGTAAAAAAAAAAAAAAAAAAATCATTACTTGAAACAAAATAGAATGAAGTGAAATAAATGTGATAAAATATAAACTAAATAAAATAAGTAAATCCTTTTATTTCAACTAGCAGCCATGGTAACATTTTCCTTTAATTTAAATTGATGTACTAAAATAACTAAAACTGAAATAAATATATATATATAAAAAACTATATAAACATATTTAAAATAAAACAAAAAAGCTTAAAATATTAAAAACAAAGAAATGACTACATTTTGAAAACTGAATTTAAAATATAGTAAACATAATAAATAAAAAATAATTCAAAATATGAATAAAAATTATAATAGTAGCTCAGTACCTAGAGTCTATTAAATTCAGTGTTAAATTTAAACTTCATGGTGGTGTGAAAAAAGCACTAATACACTATTTTATTTTTAATACAATATTTTTCTTCATGATTGTTCAAAATAAAGCTTAGTAACTCAACACATTTTGCTATCTTTGATAGATTAAAATAATAACAATACATTATTAAGCCGCTCGTACTCACATAGGGATCAGATTATTAATGGTCAACTGATTATTTTTCCTCTTCATCCAGAGCCGAGCGCAGGTGTTGATGCAGGTGCTCCAGGAGAAACACAAGACTCTTCTGTTCACTGTGAAGGATATAAAGAAAACTGCGCTCACTTTCTAGGTCACATCAGGCTCTCTGACACTGAATTCAGTCCATCATGTTTCCAGAAGTGTGTATATTCTGTTATTTAAATCCTAATGTTACCAGTAAGGATGCTTTAGGAATATGAGCGATGCTTTGTCATATTGCTTCTCCTCCTGAATGCTGAATGCTGGTGGTCCAGGATCAGGATGAATAGAGCATCTGTTATTTAGGCACTTCCACATCCTCTGAGCACTGGAACAACAGAGCCTTTGAAATCCCACTTTAAGCACTACAACCCTCTCAACCTACAGATGGCGCCAATGTACGAGTGATATCTGCTCATTTTGAGTGAATAAAACATTTATCATGGTTTGGTTATAAAATATCTGTAATCCCAGATTTTGTAATTTATTAACTTGAATGTTGTATTACGGCAAAAAAAAAAAAAAAAAAAAAAAATATATATATATATATATATATATATATATATATATATATATATATATATATATATATATATATATATAGACACACACACACACACACACACACACACATTTTATTATATATAAAATATATGGTATAAGTATGTTGACATATCTAATTATAAAATGATAATATTATAAAATACATTACATTATGTGTTACTTTCTGGTTTATATATTATTTATATATAATGAATATATTGTACAGTTCTCATAATATTTGTTACATTTCTTATATGTAAAATGTTATTTTATAGAGTAAAACATTTATTTATATTGCTTACACATTACTTTTCTATGCAGTACCTAAATCAAAATACTCAAAATACAAAAAAAGATTCATGAATCCGCTGCAAAGTTCCGATCTGAATCAAATGATTCGCCATCCACGCTCCAAAGTTCCGATTTGAAAAGATATGAAGTACCGAAATGAATCAAAAGATTCATGAATCTGCTGTGAAGTTCCAATCTGAATCAAACGATTCGCAATCCGGACTTCGAAGTTCTGAAATGAATCAAAAGATTCACAAACCCTTTTCGAAGTTCCGATCAAAATCAAATAATTCGCGTTACGCGTTTTGAACTGTATTCATCCTTTGTGTCATCTTAAGATGTAATTTTACCCTGTTTGTTTGTCTTTGTTTGTTACCCTGGCAACAAGTCTGTATATATTTTTTTTGTCTGTAATTGTACTGTTTTTATGTTTTGGATATCTGTAATGTTTTAAAAAAGCGTTTTTATATCCCGATCTGATTCCAATTATTCGCAATTCGCGATCCGATTGGAGCGCTTCGAAACAGAGAATAATTTTGTGATGCAATGCTTTAACTGATTCAGAGCTTCGAAAAGCTCCATTTTATCCACCTCTATGTGGTTTTTAAATTCATTACTGCCAAAATTTGAAAATGAATCTCTGATAGCATACATACATCACGGAGAGGTCTATTTGACGTCTGCATTTACATCTGGAAGACGTAGCTGGTTTTTAGAGTGTTTGCTCATCTGCAATACGTCTATAGGACGTTTACTATCAGATGTCACATGTCGATTAGATGTTTTTAAGATGTTTATGATTTAGAATGTATGTAAAACTGATATCTTAAAGACATCTGTCAGACGTTTGTACACAGCAGATGCTTTCCAGGTCAAGTGATCTTTAACAGACATCTTGCAGTGGCACGTGTGCTGTCTGGGATGGTTTGTGAATTGAACCGAATGATCAAAGTCACGAGCTTGAATCATACGTAACAGTTCAGTTTGTCTGTTCCTCCGCTTGTTGTGCCTTCAGTCATGTTTACACAACACCATTACTTGCTTAGCTCGCTAGTTTTATGAGATTAATGTTTAGTAAGCTAAAAAAGTATAATGTAAAAAAAGGCTACCCATATTTCCTGTCTAAAGATTACGTCGAAGACATTCATCACAAATATACGGACATTCAGATGAGGTAACTCGCTCCATTATGACGAGCTGCACCTCGAAATGCAGGTTAGATGGAAATACTGTGCATTATGATCGATTAATTCACTATGCTTTAAATAGTTTGAACACTGAAACTCAGTTGGTGACAAGTTAAAAGGAAATCAGTTGAAAAAAAACTGCGCAGGTTTACTTGTTAACATGCAGACATGCTTTAACTATACAGCTTATGATACTGTTATTATAAAAAAAAAATAGTAATTAGTAATTTCAATCGAAAATGGAAGGAGTCCAATATCTTTAATATGCAATATGTGCCTTTTATGCATGCCCTGTGGGAAACAAAACAAAACAAAATACACTGGAGAAAATCTTGGATCATGTTTACTTCAAATGTCTTTCGAGAAAAGTAAAAATGCGACGGATGGAACGGACATGTAATGTCTGTTTTATTCATGCTGGACGCCAGAGGGCGCCTTTTTTAAAAATTCATGCCACATGACTTACATAAAAAAATCTTAAAAAAAAAAGCAAAATAACGAAAACCAAAAGTTTTATGCAAAATTAAATACAGAAGAAAAAAAAACATACAAGATTAAATATCAAAAGCAAGTTTTTTGACAGTTTAAAATTTTGTTGTTGTTTTATTCCCATCAGTGACAAAACATATGGATTATAGTCTGTCAGAAAAAAATAACAATAGTGGTTGGTAAGAAATTTGCATTTGTGGCAAGTATAATAAAAAGGTAAACAATGTACTGAATATGCAAATTGATGTGTGATAAAGAAAAATAATATTAGGTTTAATATTAGAATTAGGTTTGCTGTTGGGTGTTCAAAATAGAACAACGATGAAGTAAAAAGTTATGTCAGTAACCACGAAAATAAAGCCTGTTGGTAAAATCCTGCTAATTTAACGGGTATAGTTTACTAATGGAGAACGGGCCGTAACAAAAAATATGTTCCATTTAGAGTCTGGTTTTATTGTGACTCTATTTAAACAAATTTACGTAAAGTCAACAATTCCAAAGACCTCCATCATCCCTCTTGTTTTTTAATGTTGAATCCTTTTGAATTTTGTTCGGTTTATTTTTCCATATTAAATATAATCGTTTAACACCATCTAATAAGGAAAATGTTGACAGGAAACTCTTGATAGACCCTCTGCCTTAGATAATAAAACTCTTGCCAGCCAAGAGTTATTATTATGTTTTTCTAAATCATGTCTTTAATGGGATTTAAGTCATTTTAATTTAAAGACACTTTAATACTCTGTGCTTAGCCCTGGATATCTACTCACCCTAGAACCGCCTCTGTTTATAGGTGTATATATACATAATTGTATAATATAATTAATCTTTACCTCATAACGGTTTTATTTTTAGACTCCGCGGGGGGCAACGGCTCGAAGGTGACCGTTGACGTCACGGCCACGTGTCGATCACGTGATCGCCGGAGACGCCGCCGCTGCTGCTGCTGCTGAAGTTTCTATGATGGCGGCCAGTAATTATTATGGATTCACACATGCAGCTGCCGCTGCCGCCGCCGGCCCGCAGTACAGGTACAAAACAAACACACATGCGCATGACCACACATCGCTTATTTACAGCAGTCACGACGCCACGACGGACTTTTTAAATGAGATGCTGACGGCCAATGCTCACACATCTCTAGAGCTGCTGTTGTTTGTGTGTTTACTGATGCTTGCATGATATTATGAAACGGAGCAAGTGTGTTCGCGGGAAATATTCTTGTGCTAATGTAAATACCGCGGTGCTGTCGTGCTTATGGACACGTAGTTCTGTTAAGTACCATGTTTATACCATGGTAAACATTTGGTGCTATGCTTTCACCATATAATTCTGTGACTTTACCATTGCAATATAATATTAAAAATGTGCTATGCTTACAAAAAAAAAAAAAGTACTGTATTTTGTTGTTCTTTATAGTAAATACGATTACCAGGTTGTTTTGCACACTTGTAAGGGTGCATATAATCTGCATTCATTCTAAATCCCAAAATTCCCATTCAGCGCTCAGCCGCCTCCTGCCTATTCCCACCCAACCACGGGCAGCTATAATGTCCAGCCTGCCCCTGGAGTGGCCCATGCGGTGACGGCCTCGTACCCCACCGCCCAACCTGCTACCCCCGCGGTGACTGCCCCCTACCCCACCTATCAACCCCATCCCACCCCGAACTACTGCTACCGGCAGCCTGAAACATCCCCGCAGCTGACGACCACCCCTCAAACCTACCAAGTGTTGACTGAACCGGTTAGTCCTGTCTTTGCTTCATTCATTTTAATGATGCTTTTCAAGTGGGTTCATTTATTTATTCTTGAATTAATTGGTTATACAGGAGAATTATAGCTACGGTCGACCACCGCCGGTCAGCAGCTACGAGAACAAGCAGTACTTTCAAACTAGCATCGCACCTGCGCAGCGAACCGCAACCGAGGCCTACTTCCAGACAGGTGAATCTGATTTTTCTTTTAATCTGTTTTGAATGTTGTCAGAGGTAAAAAATAGTAGCTAAGTATGTAAACAGATTTATCAAGCATTGAATTTTTTGTTTTAAAGACAGTTTGTGTTTGTCATCATTTATTCATCCTCAAATAGTTCGAAACCTGTACGAGTTTCTTTCTTCTGTTGAAGAAGATATTTTGAAGAATGTTGGTAACCAAACAGTGAATGAACCCTTATTGACTTCCACAGTATGGTAAAACATGCTGTAGAAGTCATTGGTGGGAACAGAAATTGTTTGGTTATCAACATTATTCAAAATACCTTCTTTTGTGAGTGAATGATGACAGAATTGTAATTTTTCGTGTTTGATCTGCAACATTCCCATTCAGAAATCCTAAGAGGTTTTATAAATAATTTTTAAAAGCTGTAATTATGAAGTTAATGTTGGTTTACAGACTGATGCTGAATAGTTTTTTTTAATCTGTTAGTTTAATATATTTTAGTGTAATATTTGTTACATTTACATTTTATTACATTAGCTTAATGTAAAATTTGTCATGCATTTTTATTTTTGTGAGAATAATAGAGAAATATAATTATTCTTAATTATTTTGAATTATTATAATTTTTACTGTACATTTACCCAGTATTGTGACTTGCAGTGATTTTAATGCACTTTTTGCCCATAGTGTTTTCTAAAAACTTATGAAAGTGTTAATTCATCAAATTCAAAGAAAATGTATATTGTATAATCAAAAGCTTATTGTGTTGCATTTTTTAGGATCAAAAAGCATTTTTTTTTCTAAAAGCTTAAAATATTTGCAACACGTAAATCTTTTCTTTGCAACTAATCGGTTAAGTATCACAATGTCTGAAACTGAAATAAAAATAAATCAAAAAAATGACAAAAGCACATAAAATTACTGAACCTTAAACTAATATATATATATATATATATATTAATTATATTAAAAATAAAAGCTAATTCAAAATACTAATATATATATACATAGTAATGGTGTGTGTATACACACACACACATACACACACACACACACACATATATATACATATATATATATATATATATATATATATATATATACACACATATATACATATATACATATATGTGGTGTATATAAATGAAAATTACTAAATGTTTGTGTTCTGTTGGTATGAAACCATGTGAACTTTATGTGTGTTTTACATCTTGTGTATTTTACGTCTTTACAACTTGCATTAATCTTTAAGAATTACTTGAAAAACCCATCTAAGATATTTCAAAGCAATCAAATGTGACCCTGGACCACAAAACCAGTCATAAGGATCAATTTTAGATTGATTTAGATTTTTTGATCAAAAAAATTTTGATGTGTGGTTTGTTAGAATAGGACAATATTTGGCTGATATATTCGACAATCTGAAATCTCAGGGTGCAAAAAAAAAAAAAAAAAAATTCAAAATATTGATAAAATCACCTTTAAAGTTGTCCAAATGAAGTTCTTAGCAATGCATATTACTAATCAAAAATAAAGTTTTGATATATTCACGGTAGGAAAATTTCAAAATATCCTCATGGAATATGACCTTTACTAAATATCCTAATGATTTTTGGCATAAAAGAAAAGTCAATAATTTTGACCTCTACAATGTATTGTTGGCTATTGCTACAAATATACCCGTTCAAACGGTTTTGTGGTCCAGGGTCACAGATGTCATTAATATGCTAAAAAATATTTTTTCCAAGCTATAGCCTCCAATTTTTAGGTTAAAATTAGACAATCTTTGCCTTTCCAGGGCTGAAAAGTGGCTACAGCCCCACGAGCACAGCGTACAGTCAGCCGCCTGTTCAAAGACAGGTTGCAGCTTTGAAACCCCCTCCTGCTGCGAGCTCCGTGTCCTCTAGTTACACCATCTACCCCACATCAACCAGTGTACAGCAAACTCCAGCCCCAATATCCACTTACACCCCCAGTTCTTCCTTCAACTCTACAGCTGCTACGTCCTACTCTGGTACGGCCGCATCAGATTCAGATTTATATGTCATGAATATCTGCCAACGTATCATCTAACGGTGTTGCTTTCTTTGTTGCTTCAGCCGGTCTCAGTTATTCCAGCTATGAGTCTAGCGGTTACACATCTACGCCGTCGTACTTCCAGCCGGCGCAGTTGGCACCCCCTCAGGCGCAGCCTCAACCTCCCCTCCAGCAGCCGCAACAGCCCCCACCACCGCAACAGACGCAACAACCTCCCAAACAGCTCGCCAACTCCTCCTGGAGCAACACCGGGAGCGGGACGGTCACCAGTTCCACCGTCAACACATACAAGAAGCCCGTTTTCCACCAGAACAAAATGCAGAAACCCAAAGGCCCGCCCAAACAGCCACAGCTGCACTATTGCGATATCTGCAAGATAAGCTGTGCCGGGCCGCAGGTGAGCGTTTGCATTAAATCCACATTCAGCTTCATCCAAAAATGATATTTTCCTGATTACTTACTCACCATCAGGACATCCAAAATGTGTAGGTCTTTCATTCTTCAGTCATTTTCTTCTGTAGACTTCAATTTCAATTAATTTCTCAAAATTAGATTTTCCTTCTACTTCAGTAGCGCAAGCTTAACAGTTTTATTTCCATCTGTACTGAAGATTTTTACTGAGGGGCAGTGTTAGGGAAACGCATTATAAGTAATGTGAGTAACATAAGATTATGCAGATAACAGTATTGCATTACTTTAAAATTTGCAATCAAATTACAATCAGAGTTGTGGTGTGAAAGCCTTTGCAGTTGTAGAAAAAAATAGCCGTTTTATTTGTTAATAATAATGTAATGTAATTAGTTACTTTTCATGGAGTACTTTTAAAGATTTCCCCTTATACCCCTAGTACTTTATACTTTCCCCAACACTGCTGATAGGTTTGTTCATATATCATTCGCCTGGTTTTGTGCAACATTTTATACCTTCCCTAGTTAAAAAAATAATAGATTTAAAATGCATTTATTTTATACTTAGTATAGTTCAAGTCTATTAACATATTTACTGACATAACGCTTGAGACTTACTGATGTAAAAAGTACTACTTGTGCCCAATGCACATTTCTTAATATTAAGCGTAAAATATATTTTAATGCCACTGTTGATGAGAAATGTATGATCTTTAAGTATTTTGCATGTAAAGATCGATATTATTTAAAGTGTACCTAAAGTATGCTTGCAGTAGTTCCACTTTAGCACAATCAAATATACTTAAGTACTTTTTTTTTTTTTTTTGGAATTCAGCACTACTTACACGCAATTAAAGTGCAAATGCACTGGTATGTATGCATTTCCACAGAAGAATGCTGTAAGGCCAGGTTCAAAATTCTTGTTTCATTTTGTTGACATATTACTTTAAAAGGTTTTTATAGAAGGGATTTTGGATATTTTTTATTCTATCACGCCATAAATCAGAAAATACTGTAAACAATCATAATAAAGTTTAATTTACCACGTTTGTAGAAATATAATGTTGTATAAAACTAGGTGAATGATATATGAACAAACCCTTCAGTAAAAATCTTCAGAATATAGATGGGAATAAAACTGTAAAACTTGGCGTATGAACGTTCTACTGGAGTTGAGAAAAAACTAATTTTTTTAGAATACCGACTTTAAAGATATTTGTAATGGAAATCTATAGATCTAAACATACAAAGTGCAATCTGTAAGTCCAGGTTCAAAATTCTTGTTTCATTTTGTTTACGTACTAGAGTCAAAGGTTTTTACAGAAGGGAGTCTAGATATCTCTTTTTATCACTCCATAAATCAGAAAAAGCTGTAAACAATCATAATAAAGTTTCATTTACCACGTTTGTAGAAATATGATGTTGTATAAAACCAGGTAAATGATCTATGAATAAACCCCTCAGTGAAAATCTTCAGAATATAGATGGGAATAAAACTGTAAAATTTGGTGTATGTACGTTCTACTTGAGTTGAGAAAAAACTCATTTTTTAGAATACTGACTTTAAAGATATTTGTAATGGAAATCTATAGATGTAAACATACAAAGTGCAATCTGTAAGTCCAGGTTCAAAATTCTTATTTAATTTTGTTGACATACTAGAGTCAAAGGTTTTTAAAGAAGGGATTCTAGATAACTCTTTTTGTCACTCCATAAATCAGAAAACAGTGTCAACAGTCAGTATAAAGTATAATTTACCACATTTGTAGGAATAAGATGTTGTATAAAACCAGGTGAATGATATTTGAACAAACCCCTCAGTAAAAATCTTTAGAATATAGATGGGAATAAAACTGTAAAATTTGGTGTAAGTTTGTTCCACTAAAGTTGAGAAAAAACTAATTTTTACAATATCGACTTTCAAGATTGTATTACAATACATTGCACTGTAATTGAAATCTATGGGTGTAATTAAAGTGCAATAAAATAAGTGTTTTGAATGTTTTCATTCCACTAGTCATAACATGTTATGAAAAGCCAAATAACCCAAAATCTCAAAACTGGCCAGTGCATTTAAAACAAACAAACAAACAAAAGATGCTTTTGCCTGTAGTTTCTTGCCTTAAAGTTTCCCACATTTAGTGGAAAGTTGTAGAAACAGTATTCCTTCATTGACTTGTGCTCTCCTGCAGACGTATCGAGAACATCTGGAAGGACAGAAGCACAAGAAGAAAGAGGCGGCTCAGAAGAGCGGCAGTCAGGTGACCAACGGACCCCGTGGTGTCCAGACGCAGCTGCGCTGTGAATTGTGTGACGTCTCATGCACCGGCGCCGATGCATACGCCGCGCACATCCGGGGATCCAAGCACCAGAAGGTTCGTTAAATGTCATGATGGCTCATTTGGCCATTTTAGTGCTCTTGGGCTTTTCAACATGTTTTGTTTTTGCAGCTTTGTTGTTCATTGAAATGCAGCTGCTGTCAGTGCTAACTTACTAACTTTTTCTCAGGTGGTGAAGTTGCACACCAAACTTGGCAAACCCATCCCTTCCACAGAGCCGGTTTTAGTGAGCTCTGCCTCTGTTGCTGTGACTACTAGCAAGACAGCGGTGACAACCGCTCCCACCCCTACATCAGTGGCACAGAAGTCTCCAGCAGTGGCGCCTTCGAAACCTGCGGTGTCTCCTGCGAAAAAACCTGCCACTGCTAAAGTTGCCATTCTTGGTAAGTGACCTTATAGAGCCTTTTCAATAAATGTGAGCATGATGAATTTCTCTGTAAGTCATTTGGAATACTGTTTTTTAAACTGACTTGTGCAGAAAGTTTTGCGACCGTGAGAATTTATACAAGTCGTTTTGCGAATAATATATTTAATTTTTTTTGCAGTTGCACAAATACATAATGTAGTACTAGTTTTCCAAGTGGTTAAATGGAATTTGTTTGCATTTGCTAAATTTACATTAGAGCTTATCTAAATTTATTATAAATTTATTTGCAGTTGCAACACTTTATATAATGATTGAAGGTTTAAGATTTTTTTGTGAAACGTGAGCAGAACAAATTTTTTACATATTCGTATGCAGTTATGCAGTTGCATAAGTTTGTTGTATAAAAGTAGTTTTCTGAATGATTAAAAGGATTTTTTTTTTTTTTTTTTTTTTTTTTTTGCAATTACGATTTTTTGCGATTATAAATTATGTTGCTATTTTTCTTTTTTGTGAAACATGACCAGAACGATTTTCTTTGTAAATCGCTCGGAATGTCTGTTTTTAAAACCGTTAATTTTACAAATGACTATCAGAATTTTTTTTGGAATTAACAATTTGCACAAGAATAATTTTTCTGAGTTATATACGTTGTCTTCGCAATTTCAAGTATGTAGTATAAAACACTTTTTCTGAATGAAAAAAAAAAAAATGGTCCCAATTCTGACATTTACATTAGAGACTGTGATTTATTATAAATTTGTTTGCAGTTTCGACAGTTTACATAATGCAATGCAAAATGAAATTGCTGTGTAGATCATTTAGAATACTATCTGTTCTTAAAACCGTTAATTTTCCAAATAACTCTCGCAGGAATTTTTCTCATTTACGAGAATTTACACAAGAATGCTTTCACAAATTATTTATATACTCTTATACTCTAGGTTTTCTAAATGATCAAAATGAATTTGTTTCACAATTGCAACTTTTACATGGGAGATTATGTGAATTTATTATAAATCTATTTGCAGTTTCGACAGTTTACATAATCCATTAGGGTATTTTTTGTGAAACATTAGCAAAACCAATTTTTGTGTAAATCATTTGGAATACTGTTTTCTCAAAACATGTAATTTTACAAATGACTTGCACAGAATTTTTTTTTACAGTTGAGAATTTAAACAGGAATAGTTTTGCTAATTATTGTTTTTTCACAATTGCACAAGTATGTAGTAAAAAAACTACTGAATGTCTGAAAGGAATTTGCTTGCGTTTGTGACATTTACATCAGAGCTTATGTGAACATTTTATAAATTAATTTGCAATTGTGACAGTTTACATAATGATATTTTAGTAATTATTTTCAGATTTTTGTTTATAAAATTTTCAGATTTTTGTTTTCAAAAATGTGACTGAATTTACACGGAAATTCAGTCACATTTTTGATATTATACATAAGTTTTGCAAATGCTTGATGCAGAAAGCCTCCTAAACTTATTGGCCTCATTTGTTTAACTTTCTTTATAAATAACGTGTAAAACTATTCTTGCATGACTTGTTTTGCAGCAATTTAAGCAAAAATACTTTTCTGACTTATTTAAAATTTACAAATGTATTTAAGAAATGTTGGTAAAACTTTACTATAAGGTCACATTTGTTAACTACATTAGTTAGCATGAACTAACGTTTAGTAATAAACGTTTTTAATAGGGCTGGCAAACGATTTATCACGATTAATCGCATCCATAATAAAAGTTTGTGTTTACCTAATATATGTGTGTGTACTGTGTACAATTATAATGTGTATACATAAATACACAAGGGGAATTAAGGGGAATATGTTATTTATGTACAAAGTATTTTTGTTTATATATAATATCAATTCTTATATACAAGTACATATACTTGTAAATATTTCTTAGATAAAGACATGAATGTGCTTGTATTTATATATACATAACATTTACACACAGTACACACACACACATTAGGCCAACTCAAACTTTTATTTTGTATGCGATTAATCGTTTGCCAGCCCTAGTTTTTAAATCAAAAGTAGTTTGTTTTAGCATTAGTTAATGCATGTGAGCTGACATGAAAAATATTTTGTTAAATTTAGAGCGGCGAAATGATTAGTAACGAGTAATTGATTCAAAATAAGTTTGTTTGCATACTACAAATTTTGCATACTACACATAAATGCATATATTTAAAACATAACTAAAATTAATAAATGTTTCACTCATTGCATGAACTAATTTTAACAAATCGTAATGAAAAGTTTCATGAATGATTGAAGATTTACACCTCAATTTGTTCACATTTGTTTGTGTAAGAATATTTATAAGACCTGTTTGCACACATTTACGTTCTGCTCATGTCTCATAAATGAGGACCAATGTGTTTAATTTTTAGTTAAGTATTAGTATTTTTAGTTAAGCTTAGTTAAAAAATAGTCATAAATCCATGAGTTTTCCAATTTAGTGATTACAGTCTTCTGCGTTTCATTTCACCTTCTTATCTTAATTTCACCAGCGCTTGCACAATCACTGTCCACACTGGTCTCAGAAATAGATGAGATTTCCTCTTTAGTGTATCACTCAAAAAACCCACATTGATAGGAATAGATGAATTACATCCTGCTTTGCAGAAGAAAAATCTCCTTATACTCTTATCAGTCGGCATGTTGACGCAATGCGTCTTTCACATTTTTTGGGTATGACGTCAACACAGAATCCTTGGTCAATCTTTCTGCTTTACATAGATATGATATGATATTTATTCCAGTTAATGTTGCTCAGCAGATTATGAGCTTATAGATGTAACCATACTACAAATCCTGCAAATCATTTTGCAGAAACATGAATTAAAATGAATTCCATAATATCCATTTATCTCCAGGCAGCAGAACATCCACACCAGCTCCGGTAAAGATGGAGGAGGCGAAGCCGACTGTGGTGAAGACAGACGCTTTGAGTGACGATGAGGATGGTGACTGTGCTGGAGCTCAAGGAGACATTCAGCCTGTGGGACACGATTATGTGGAAGAGGTGAGGCTGTTCACAGGGTTTCCGTGGGTCTTAAAAAAATTCTTAAAAAGCCTTAAATCGCTTTTCTGTGAATTAAGGCCTTGAAAAGGTCTTAAATCAGAGCAGAAAGTCTTAAATTAATGTGATCATGGCATTAATTTTCATAAGGGATTTTTTCCTCATGTGTTTTATTTTAAAGTGAAGAGAAAGCATAATTTCTGATTTTTGTGCTACATGGCTTAGATCAGTCAATATTCATTAAACAATACACAGTGAATGGTGCTATGTGCTGATTCATCTGTCAGTCACCCGAAGAAGAACTTGTCGTTTTGATTTTTTTTTATAGTAATAAAAATCATTTAGTTCAGTTAGAGAACAGACAATACAATTAAAGCTGAACGTGGCTGCTCAAATGCAGTGTGACGAACGAGTCTCATCACATTTCATTTATTACGTGAAGAGAGTGAGTCGAGCTGACTGACAAGAAGAGAGAGGCAAGGAAGACAAGACTATGGCGGAAGAGTTTTAAAAATGGAATGCCTGTTTTAAAATATTTTGAATTTTGAAAAGCCTGTTGATTTCTGCCATTTATCTAAGGTAATAGTGGAAGTTTCACATTTATTTGGTTCCACAGTGTTTGCTGTTTTTTTATTTATTTCTTGTTCCTTTTGCTAATAAACGTTCTACGTTTCTTATTTATTTGGTTACATAGTATTTGCTGATTTTCAGTTTTCTATACCCATTTAAATTTTGTGTAAGTTATTATTTAATATTAGGCAGATAACATGGTGTAGTATTATTCATTTTGTTAAAAGTTCTTTACTTTACGTTAATACCACTAATTAAAGGGGAAACTTAAACTAAAAACAAACAATTGCTTGACGCCGAATTGGCAATAATTTGAAAGTGAAAGCAAAATGTTGCTTTTAAGTGAAAGTAAAATGTGCACGTTGCTTTTAACCGAAGGAAAGCGAGAAAAGAGGAAAAACTTAAACTAAAAACAAACAATTGCTTGACGCCGAATTGCCAGTAATTTGAAAGTGAGAGTAAAATGTTGCTTTTAAGTGAAAGTAAAATGTGCACGTTGCTTTTAACCGAAGGAAAGCGAGAAAAGAGGGAAAACTCAAACGAACTAAAAACAATTGCTTGAAGCCGAATTGCCAATAATTTGAAGGTGAAAGTAAAATGTGCACGTTGCTTTTAACTGAAGAAAAGCGAGAAAAGAGGGAAAACTCAAATGAACGTAAAAATAACAATTGCTAGACGTTGAATTGCTGCTAATTTGAAAGTGAAAGTACAACTCAAACTATACTTAGAACATATTGCTGCATTGTTTTCCCTTTGATTTATTTTCCTTAAATTTTCTTTAGTTGATCTTAAAAAAGGTCCTAAAAAGTATTACATTTACCCTCATAAAACCTGCAGAAACCTTGCGTTCAGTCAAAGTAATTATTTGCATATTATGATGAGGAAAGCTTGAATATAAGGAGTGAATCAGTGAATCAGTCACAAATCACATTTATTAGCAAATCACTCTGAATCAAAATGATTTCTTTTAGTAAATGTGTTACATTTCAAGGGTAATTGGGTATTTGTCATTCTGTTGAGGGTTTATGTTTCTGAATTGTGTGATTTTTCTTTTTCAGGTTCGAAATGATGACGGAAAGGTGATTCGCTTTCACTGTAAACTGTGTGAATGCAGTTTCAATGATCCCAATGCTAAAGACATGCACCTGAAGGGACGGAGACACCGGCTGCAGTACAAGGTAAGACGTCACCCTGTGAGAAAAATGCTATTTTTATTTTTTTTATTATTATTATTTTTTTTTAAATGTACGTTTTTGTATATGTATTATTATTAAATTCAAAAATTAAATTCAAAAATTGCTTCATGTAATTAGATTTTCTTATTTTTTAAACTTGACGGATTCAAAAAATGTACTACAGTTAAACTAACATTCTAAAGACATAGTAAAGACACTAAATTTTGCAGGGCTGCTGTTAATGGCCATTTTTTCCCATGTTTTTTTTTCTAGAAAAAAGTCAATCCAGACCTTCCTGTGGAAATCAAACCCAGTAATCGAGCACGGAAACTTCTGGAGGTCAAACTGCGAAAACAGAAGCAGAAATCTGTGCTGAAGAGACAACAAGAAGACGAACAGCGCTGGCACATGGAAATGAGGTCTTCATCAAACATTCAATTAATTTTTTTGACATTGAAATGTAGACTGAACATATCACAAGGCCTTTTCACTGCAAGTTAATATATGGAGCGTGAAAAATATACAAGTACAAAAAAAGATGCATCTCAAACTCCTTCAAAAAGAATCTGAAACGTCAGTATCAGATTTATGTAAGCATTTTGTTTGAGTAATCTTGTGCTAAAAGAAAAACTGAATATTTGATATTTTCACAACTTTTCAAACTTATCAAATATGCATCAAACATGATTTAAGTTGCTTTGAATAAGAGTTAATCATTTTTATTTTCACAAAATATATATTGTATAATTTTTTTTATAAGTTAAATTCTGCTCTCAAATAATTATTGCCCAAATAATTTTATTTTACCTGTTTTGCAAGTATTATATGTAATAATTCTAAATGTTGTAATAATTATAATAAAATCATTATTATAAATTCTAAATTATATATATAAATTATTATAAATCATATAAATCACATCATAAATTGCATATATGTAACTTTTTTTTTTTATAAATAGCAAATATTATATAGTATAACAATTAAGGTAATAAATATTTAGTATTTTCGCACCATTATAAAATCTAAAAATCTGTAACATTTGTATATAATCAAATTCCTTGAATAATTGTAGATATATAACATTTTCATGTCATTAAAATTCAGTACTCTAAGAATCTTTATTGTAATAAATGTGTAACAATTATTTAAAAATATTCTTAAATTAATTATTAAAATATTATAAATTAAAATTATATTATAATTATACATTATTAAAAATCATAAAAATCACTTCATAATTGACGTATATGTAACATTTTTACAATGATAAAAATTCAGCTTTTAGCTGTACGTTTTAGCAAATATTGTGTGGTTGTTGTGAATTTTTTTCTTAGAGACCAAGAGACGTTTTGGATATCTTGAAGCAGAAGTTTCTCTTTATTCAGATACTCGCTGTGTAGCGCTGCAGTCATCAAAAAGTCGTCTGACAAAATCTCAGCACAGCAGAGTATATAGGCTTGAAGGAGGGGGAGTACAAAGAGGTGGAAATAATCTAAACAAAGCATGCAAATGCAGTACAGGAAATCAGCTCAGTAAAAGATTTTTCCCAGCCTTGATCTATTTAAAATACAAGTTTCATTCAAATGCAAAGGTGCTAAACAAAAGGCACAGTTGTACCTTGAGCTTAGAATTCACACTTAACTTGGGAAAACCTGCCAGATGTTTAGAAACTGCGTAAAGACAAAAGGTTACTGTCTCAGGGCCTGGGCTGCCTGCTCTTAGACTGTCACAATATACATAACTTTTTCAGTTCATGTTGTTATATTGGAACCTATAACAAATATGCATAGGATCAGCGTATTTTAAACAGATTCTTAAATTTGTAATCCCACATAGTATAATAATTGTTAAGGTATATAAATATTTAGTAATTTTTTAAAATATATAATCATTAAATCCCTTTAATTTTAGTGGTAATTTTTGTGAATATTGTGATGTATAATATTATAAATGTAATAAATATAATGATATTATGATATTATTATTATTATTATATTAAATAAATCATAAATGAGGAGTTCATTTGCAAAAACAGACTGCTTTTAACATCACTGCAAAAATAATGTTTTTTTGTCTATTCCAATTAATTTCCGTCAAACTGCAGTTAGGTTATTTCAGTTAAGTAAAAATAACTAAAAACAACAGTTTGTGAAATGAAAAAAGTGTTTTTGCAAATGAAAATAAAAATAAAAAAGTTACGATTTTGCAAATAAACTTCAGATGTATACATAACATTTTTCATATAATAAAAAATGCAGCACTAATTAAATTTAAATTATTATTATATTCTATTATTATTATTATTATTATAATTATATTAAATTACTAATTAAATGTAAGTTTTTTTTAATTATAAGTAATTGTATGTATGTGTGTGTGTGCATTTTTTGGCAAATATTAAATGTAACGTTTGTATAATAATTAATGTAATAAATATATATTCATTTTCTCATCACTTATTACACTAAATATAAAGTCAGTCGGTTACCATAGGATGATCTTTAATTTTTTTTAATATTCAAATTTCTCTGTACCATCCAGCAGGCGGTACGAGGAAGATATGTACTGGAGGAGGATGGAGGAGGAGCAATTATACTGGGTGGAGATGAGACACAGAATGGCTCCGCCTCCTCTCATGGGCCGGCCCAGCATGCCGGTCCCGCCCCTTTTGGTAAGAAATCGCGATAACCGAAATCTAGGGTATTCACTGCAGGTTTCAGATGGAACATTTCAAACAGACCAGAACTGATGCTAGTTTTTATCAAGTAGTAAACAGCCACAATTCTCCTAATTATCTCTAGCCCGTGCGAAGGCCAGATTCGCCCGACGACCGCCACATCATGGCCAAACACTCGGCCATCTACCCCGTGGAGGAGGAGCTTCAGGCCGTCCAGCGAATCGTGTCGCATTCTGAGCGCGCGCTCAAACTGGTGTCTGATTCGCTGCTGGAGAAGGAGGCGTGTGCTGTGGACGACGACAGCGACGTGACGGACAAACAGTGAGGACTCTTACTAACTAGCTTTCTGTTTATGCTATCGAATAGTCATGGGAAGTTTAGGTTTACGTGCTTCCTCCCGGACAGGCCGGAGTCTCAGGCTCGAATTCTCAAAGGAGTCATGCGCGTGGGAATCCTGGCTAAAGGTCTCCTCCTGCGCGGCGATCGCAACGTCCAGCTTATCCTTTTAGCGGCCAAGAAACCCACAGCCTCTCTATTGAGAACCGTTGCGGAGCAACTGCCCAAACAACTAGCGGTAAGCTTGTCCTTTTTTTTTTTGTTGCAGAGTTGCTGTGCATGCAAAATAAATGTTTATGTTGAAGCTGCTGAAAACTGTTACTGACTTATGATCTATTTATACACATGTGGTTTTCTCACCTTGTTTCCTTTCATTTTGGCTGTTACATGATGGAAATCAGCCACATTTGAAATCACATGATCCCAGGTGTCGTGACAAGTTTATGTATAGCAACATGTAGCGGGTGTGTGGTTAATGTTTTGCAGTTTCTTAAACTAAAGCTTGGCTGTCCAATGCCTGAATCTCACTAAGAAATGTCCAGGTCATGTTTCACAAAAATAAATCAATAAATCAATAAATCAATAAAATGTAATATTTTTATTCAGAATACTTCAAATTAAGAGTTATTATATTTTGCATAATGCAAGTGAAGAATATTTTTAAGCCCATCAAGTTTTTTATCTTTGATTAATTAAACATTTCCTAAAATGTCATTACTGTAATGCTGCTGCTAAAGTATTAGCATAACATACAGAAAATCATACAGAAAATTATTTTCATGAAATTTAAATTATTTTCATGAGGTTTTCAAAAAAGAAAAATAGCGTAAAAAAATAATAAAAATCACAGTTTAACATATTTCCTAATTTCATTTCCTAAATTGGGATTAATTTAATGCAGCAAAACAAAAAACAAAACAAAACAAAACAAAAAAACTCATTACTGTAACTTGTGGAAAACTACAGAAAATTATTATTTTGATTACAATTTAACATATTTCCTAAATTGTCTTTCTTATAATGCAGAAAAATAATCACCATTACATACAGAAAATTATTAAGAAAATTGTTTGCATACAAACTAAACATATTTTCTAAAATGTCAATACGATAACGCAGCAGAAAACTTCATTACCGTAACATGATGAAAATTGTACAGAAAAGTATTTTTTTTATTACAATTTAACAGATTTCCTAAATTGTCTTTGCTGTAATGCAGTGAAAACATCATTAGTGTAACATTCAGAAAATCATAAAGGAAATTATTTTCATGACAATTAAAAATATTTTCTGAAATGTCTCTACCATAATACAGTAGAAAACCTCATTACCGTAATATTATACAGAAAATAGATTTTTTTAAATTACAGTTTAATATAATTCCTACATTTTCTTTACCGTAGTGCTGCAAAAAAAAGAAAAAAAAGTAACATTTTACCGTAAAAAATTACTGTAACATACAGAAAATCATTAAGAAAATTGTGGAAAACTATAGAGATTATTATTAATTTTATAGCAATTTAACAATTCCTAAATTGTTTAAATTGTCCTAAATCACGACTGTAACATACAGAAAATATTAAATAAATAAATAAAGAAAATTATTAATTGCATGCAAATTAAACACATTTTCTAAAATGTCAAAACCATAACATAGAAAATCATCAAATAAATTTTCCGTAACAGAAAATTATACAGAAAATTTTTTTATTACAGTTTAACATATTTCCCAAATTTTCTTTATTATAATGCTGCAAAAAATAAAATAAAAAAAACATTACTAAAAGATACAGAAAATCATTAAGAAAATTATTTGCATGTCATTTGAACACTTTCTAAAATGTAATTACCATAACAAAAATACAAAACCTTTGCTGTAATGCAGCGAAAACATCATTACCGTAACAGAAAATCATCAAAGAAATGATTTTCATGACAATTAAGCATATCTTCTAAAATGTCATTACCAGAGCGCAGCACAAAACCTCATTACTGTAACATGTTGAAAATTATGCAGTATATTTTTATAACAGTTAATTTTTTTCTGTTCAGTATTTTATTATATATTCCTAAATATTCTTTATTGTAATGCTGAAAAAAACATTACTGTAACATACAGAAAATTAATTTGCATGCCTAAAATTTTTATTTCCTAAAATGGCATTATCATAACGCAGCACAAAACCTAATTACCGTAACATCCAGAAAATGATACAGAAAGATGATTTTTTTTATTACAGTTTAACATATTTTCTTTACTCTAATGCTGCAAGAATATCATTACCATAACACACAGAAAATCATAAAGGAAATTTTCATGACAAACATATTTGCTAAAATGTCATTACTGTAACACAGCACAAAACCTCATTAAAGTAACTTGCAGAAAATTATACAAAAAATTGTATATAATGCTATATATATATGCTGCTAAAATATCAATACCATAACACACAGAAAATCAATAAACACATTTCCTAAAATACCATAACGCAGCACAAAACCTCATTGGAGTAACATGCAGAAAGTTATACAGAAAATTGACTTTTTTTAAATTAGTTTAACATATTTCCGAAATTTTCTTTACTATAATACTATAAAAAACATTACCATAACATACAGAAAATCATTAAGGAAATGTCAATTAAATATATTTCCAAAAATGACATTATTATAATGCAGAAACAAAACCTCATTACCGTAACATGCAGAAAATTATACAGAGTTTTTTTTTTTTTTTTTTTTATTACAGTTTAACATGTTTTCTAAATTTACTTTGCTGTAATGCAGCAAAAACATAATTACGGTAACATACAGAAAATCATAAAGGAAATTATTTTCATGACAAACGTATTTGCTAAAATGTTATTACCATAACGCAGCACAAAACCTCATTACCGTAACATGCAAAAAATTATACAGATTTTAAAAAAATATTATTACAGTAAAAAAATAATTACCATAACATACAGAAAATCATTAAGGAAATTATTATGTGCATGTCAATTAAACATATTTCCAAAAATGACATTACTATAATGCAATGAGAAAATTTCATTACCATAATAACAAATACATATACTTTTCCAGATTTTTCTTTTTACTTTTCACAGTTTAATTGTCTTGTAATTTTTTTCCCACATTACAGTAATGACATTGCGGTAATGACTCAATGCATGTGGAAAATGTGCTAAATGTTATGAAAATGTCAAATATTAAGAAAAATCTTAAAAAATACTTTATTTACTTGATGCAATCACTAACATTTTTATTCTTTAGTGTTTTTTAACATTACAGTAATGAAACTGAGATGATTATGCATTGTGGTAATGACTAATTGTGTAAGGAATTTAATATCAAATCTTTATGATCTTAAAAATGTATACTTATTTACGTGATACAATCGGTAACATGCAGATTATTTATTTATTTATTTTCACTTCACAGGAATGAGACTGAGATGATTGTGCATCGCGGTAATGACGGTGTAAGGAAAATGTGCTAAATGTCATGAAAATAATGATCTTAAAAATATTCTTTATTTACTTGATGCAAAATATAATTTCTTCCTCTTGGTTTTTGGGATGAAATATGACCCAGACATGTTTCCGGTGGTTTATTGTGTGATCCACCCATATGTGATTTAAAACGACTGCAAATAAATGCGCTTTTGACTTTGCTCCTTCTGCTGCTGTTGTGGTCCGTGTATCTTTAACTGATCTTTAGTTCCACTGCCTGGTTACGACACCTACAGAGAGAGACTGGGGCTTGTACGTCATTCACATACGCATTATCTCCCATTAACCCCTGCATTACCCAGCCAAGACTTTAAGTGTGGCAACATCCCACTGAGATTACAAGGGACAAATTAAGGCCCCTGCATTGACCCCCGCCGTCTCCTCTGTAGTAACGCAAAGTGTCCTTTTAACCGGCAGACCTTTTCTGAAGATCAGTATGAGGTGCAGGTACACCCTGAGGAAGCCAACATCGTCATTTTTTCAAGCAAGGAACCAAAAATGCAGGTCACCATCTCTCTTACCTCGCCAGTGATGCGCGAAGACCCCGTCCCCAACATGGAGAAAGGTTAGAGAACCCGTGCTTTCCCTCAGCAGCACTATATGTGTTCCCTTGGTTCACAAAAAAGACGGATATTTCCATACAGAATTGAATTTTCCATCAGTGAATTGGCCTTCCTGTTCATTTCTACCCCCCTTCCCCTCCTTCACTTTTTTTTTTCCTTTCGGTTCAGACCATTATTTGCCCTCGTTCGGTTTTGCATTGCTTTTTGAAAGCGTTTTAAGGAATCAAAAACAGGATCTCTGACCTTTCTTTACCACTGTGGCGCAATATTGTACAAGTTGTGTTGTAAGATACATGAGCACTTCAGGATGAGAGAGATTTTTAGATTTGATCGCAAACGTTGTCAGGCCTTGCTGTTTATAGACGCAAAAGTGGCGGTGAACGAAGTCTGGGGAGTGACAATCGCATTTATTTTTGAATGTTTACATCATGCAAAATTGTCATTCTTGACGTTTTCATATTAAAGGAGAAGTCCACTTCCAAAACAACGATTCATATGTAATGTACTCACCCCCTTGTCATCCAAGATGTTCATGTCTGTCTTTCTTCGGTCGTAAAGAAATTGTTTTTTGAGGAAAACATTTCAGCATTTTTCTCCATATAATGGACTGATATGAGGCCCCGAGTTTGAACTTCCAAAATGCAGTTTAAATGCAGCTTCAAACGATCGCAAATGCGATCCCAGCCGAGGAAGAAGAGTCTTATCTAGCGTAACGATCACTTTTTTTCATTAAAAAAATACAATTTAAACACTTTTTAATCTCAAACACTCGTCAGTATTCTGACTCAAGACAGTTAGGGTATGTCGAAAAACTCCAATCGTATTTTCTCCCTCAACTTCAAAAATCATTTCAAACTGACAAGTACCGACACAGTCTTTGCAAAATTAACATGCAAAGAAGATCAAACGTCCGTAACAAAAAAGGTAAAACAGTGATACAGGACGATTTTAAAGTTGAGGGAGAACATGAGATGGGAGTTTTTCGACATACTCTAACATGAACCAGAAAAAAAAAAACAGTCCAGGCAGAGTAAGACGAGACAAGCGTTTTACATTAAAAAGTATATAAATGAGATTATTTTTATGAAAATAACCGATTGTTTCACTAGATAACACCCTTCTTTCTCTGCTGGAATCATTTACAACCTCATTTAAACTGCATTTTGGAAGTTCAAAATCGGGGCACCACAGCAGTCCATTATATGGAGAAAAACCCTGAAATGTTTTCCTCAGAAAACATAATTTCTTTACGACTGAAAAAAGAAAGACATGAACATCTTGGATGACAAGGGAGTGACTACATTATTTGTAAATTGTTGTCCTGGAAGTGGACTTCTCTTTTAAGAAACCATTTGTAACAATTAATATGCTTCACGTTGCCTATTTCTCATCAAAAACAGTGACTAGGAACTAGTGTTGCACGATATACCGGTACTTAAAAAGTATCGCGATTCTGTGCTTTTAAAAAACGGTATGATTCCACACTTTACTAGTACCGGTGCTTTAAGGCCCTGATCACACCGAACGCATTTTTTAGGTCTGAAATGGGAGGTGCACCGCACTGCCCTTTTTTTGGTGACTTCTAAAAAAAAAAGAGCAGTGCGTTGCTGTTTTTTTTTTTTTTAATTTATTAGGCAACCATCAAATCAGCATTCCTGTCAGTCTAAACAAAGGATTATATTGCGAGCGCTCAAAAATCTTTGGTTTTTGCTGTTAAGCAAGCTGTCATATTAGCAAAAACCTTTAAAGGGGTCATCGGATGCCCATTTTCCACAAGCTGATATGATTCTTTAGGGTCTTAATGAAAAGTCTCTAATATACTTTGATTAAAAATTCTCAATGGTTTTGTAAAACAACATCCTTTTTACATTCAAAATGAGCTCAGCAAAAATCATCTCATTCTAAGGGGTTGTTCCTTTAAATGCAAATGAGCTTAGCTCACCCCGCCCCTCTCTTCTCTCTGTGAAAAGACAGTCTTGTTTACATTAGCCGCATGTAGCCGCGTTTAGCCGCTAAACTTCCTAACTGCCACGTTATAAGGAAAGGCGATCGCAAATATTCATAAAAAACCCTTATACTCACTTTTGCTGTAAGTGAAGCTGGATCATGAATGATTTGCGCGAACATAGACGGATATATGTAGATCGGGAGGCACATTCCCTTCACAAACAAATGTAATCTACTGCATCTTCAGCGGCTCAGATGTCAGGAGTAAATGACGACCACTATGTTCATTATTACATCCAGCAACACAACACCTCAATCGCTCAATCGAAGATATTCTTGTCTAACTTGCATCCCTGCTCCAGCATCGAAACAAAGAGGGCGGACTGTGACAGCTGATTCGAGGTAAATCGCTCATGTCAATTGACTATCGTGTGAGCGGCCTCTGTGGGTGTGACGCCACAACGACAGGCATCTGAGAATGGCTCGATTTGAAAAAGGGAATATTATTTTTACAGATTAATTAAAAACCACTGCATGGATTTTTATCATTATAGAGTAGATTTGTACATACACTGCCAACACACATTAATGTTCAAACAACATGAAAAAGTGAACTTAGCATCCGATGACCCCTTTAAAAAAATACAGCTCTGGGTAACCCGCAATACACATCAAAAGTTTCTCCTCCATCAGTGCAGTCTCCAGACTTTCTAAGCAATGGTAAACTTTCGTCATCACAACAGAAGACCACAATGGACAATGGAAAAAACGCAATGACGTTGGGTGTTTTTTTTTTTTTTTTTTTCCCAACTTCAGGTACTCAAAAATGCGAGGCGCAGCAAGCGGTTAAGGCGTGAGGCACCCGCGGTGCACGAACAGCATGCATAACGCTCACTGCCAATAGAAAACAATTCACAAAAGGCACCTCTCACTGCAAAAACGCGTTCTGTCTGATCGGGATCATTCGAATAGTAATGAATAGAGCTGAAAGTAATGAATAGAGCTGAACATTTAAAATATTTATTAATTTATTAATTACAATATTTTATTTTTAATAGTAAGAAAACGGTATTTCTTAGTATTTTATAGTACGTTTTGTTCATGCTCATTAAACTGATGCGTTTTGGTTCATTTTTGTGCATGTTATGCAAATTTTGTCAATTTGCTTGTAACTACCTGCGTTAAAAAAATAATAATAATAAAAAAAAAACGTCAAAACCAGCGTAAAAATGTAAAAACTTGGTAAAAACAAGCTATTTCTTAATACCAATATTCAGTTGTAAAATACGTTTGTCACTCCTGTTGATAATCAAACTCTGCCGCCACTGCAATATTTTGGAACTAACAACTTACAAATCGTTTCACAGTAGTTTGTGTAGTTAAAACAGCTACGTTTGGAGTTTTGTGTCTTTAAGACAAAACCTAAGCTACAATCTTATTGTTGGAGAATATGAATTTTATCGTCCACCCTGTGGGCTAAAACAATTTTTCCTCTCATCCTGAAGTTTTTTTTTAACCATGACCTCAGAAGCCTTTGAAATTCCGACCTGAGGTCGTTGCTGTTTAATTTTGTTAATGATATTCTCAATTCTGTTTCTTTCAAACAACTAAAACCCAAAGTGGTTCTCCACACTTGTCCTGTTTGGGTTTGTTAATCGTGCATTACCAGACCCAAGCAATAATATTTTTCATCTACATCTTTTGCATAACATTGCAACAGTTTTTTTAGGAACCTGGACGTGCGGAAATCCCCTCGTCTTGTGACATTTCGGTGTTGTCACTTTGTTTTGACTTGTGTTGTAATGATCACATTAACACAGCCTAATGCCACAAATCCCCTAAAAAAACTTTTTGTGTTATTTAATCAACAATAATTTTATATTAATGAGTTCTGGTTACTGTTTTCTTACTGAAATCATTAAATACAGTTGACATTTCCTTCATGTGTCCTTGCAGCGTCAGAGAAAGAACCTCCGGATGTTCTCAGCAGGACCAAGTGCCTTGAGTATTTAGCAGCTCTGCGACATGCTAAATGGTTTCAGGTAAAACCGCGCTTTGAAAGTTTACGCTAACTAATTTAGGATAGGTTTAAATTGTGCGTAATATTTTAGGGTATTAGACACATTATCTGCAACTTTGTGAAAAGTGTCGGGGAAGCTCCTTTGAACTTATATTTTCATACGTTTCAAGCTACTCAAAATTGAACGCAGTTACGTTAATTTGTAACTGTTGCATCGGGTGTAACGTTAAAAAATTGTTGAGAAAGCTTAATTTAACTACCGACATGCTACCGACTTTCGCCTAAACCCGAAACAAACTTCATTCGTGGTTGCATTCCTAAATGTGTCAGAACACAATTGCTAACACATCGATAGTGCTCTTCACTTTCAACATTACCACAAGGGGTGCTATAGTGGTCGTTGGCATAACATTTCTTCCATGGTCAATTTTCTCTTTCAGCAACAGCGTTTGGAAAACAATATCGCAGAGCAAGTCGGTTAAGTTGATGGACAATTGGCTAGTGTGTTAGCTAGCTAACTACCTGAATTATAAGTTGTAGTTAGGCGTGTACAATGGAACTGTATGTTTGTGTATTTGCGTAGAGTATGTTTTTTGGTCTTTGACTCAAACGTTTTAGTAACAATTTATCATTAGCATTTCAATTCATATTAACTAAAGTGTTGTTGTTTGCTGTGGTGGTTGGATATTAATGAGTTTTATTCACAGGCGTCATTACGTTATGCTTTACATAGCTACAGTAAATTATAACGTAGTTGAGTTAGACAACGTAAAAACTCTGAAAAATGAATTGCTACTAATTACTGGCAAAAAGTAGCTAAATATAGTTTTAAAGAATTATTTAGCCTGTAAATTGACTTAAAATATCGCTATTGGGAAAGCTACACATAGCGCTATAAAGGACATCAGCAGAGACTTTTTTTTCTTCTGCGATTAATTTTCATTTTCAGGAGCGACAGTGTGTAAAGAATATCAGCTAAGTTTATTGTGAGCAGATTAGCATGTTAACTAGCTAATTACCTAAATAATTTGTAGTTAAGCATGCACAATGGAACTGTATGTTTGCATATTTGCGTAAAGTATGTTTTTGGACTTTAACTGAAACATTGCTTAATTTTAGTATCATTTTAGCATTAGTGTTTTAAATTGTATTTCAAAAATTACCTGAATACAGAAAAAAAAAAAATAAAGTGTTATTTCATCTCTAAAATGACTTAGAAAATTGCTATTGGGAAAGCTCCACAGCTAAATGACATGGTACTGACTTACGCCTAAAACGAAAACAAGCTTTATGCAAATATCTATTGCTACTACCAACTCAAGTATGTCTATTTAAATATGTCAGCACTCAATTAGTAACAGTTAGTGCTAGTGCGCCTTATTTTTAGTATTGCCTCAAGGGGTGCTATAATGGACGTTAGCATAAACTTTCTTCTACGATTAATTTTAATTTTCAGGAGCGACAGTGGTTTAATTTTAGTAACGTTTTAGCATTAGCATTTTAATTTGTATTAACTAAAGTGATGTCGGGATTGTAGTATACTAATGAGGCTTATGCTAACGGTCTTCAGTCATTACATTATGCATTAGGCATAACGTAAAAACTATTTCTGAAAAGTGAATTGCTACTCTACACAGCTAAATGACATGCCACAAAGTAGCCACAAAGTAGCTAAATATAGAAACATTTTTTAAAAAAGTGTTTTAGCGTCTAAATTGACTTAAAAATCGCTCTCGGGAAAGATACACATAGCTAACTGACTTTGGCTTGAGCTACTATTAATGCTACTCTCAACTCAAGTTTGATTTCATTTATCGCTGTTTCTACATACATGAGCGCGCAATTAGTAACACTTAGCTAGTGTGTCTTATTTTCAGTCTTGCCACAGGGGGCGCTATAATGGACGTTAGCTTAAACTTGTTTTCTTCTACGATTAATTTACATTTTCAGGAGCGACAGTGTGTAAAGAATATCGTAGAGCAAGTCAGTTACGTTTATTGTCAACTGGTTAGCATTTTAGCTAGCTAACCACCTAAATAATTTGTAGTTAAGCGTGTATAGTAGAACTGAGCACTTGTGATACATTGGCCGAATGGTTGCGTACTTATGCAGAGTATGTTTCTGGTCTTAGAATCAACTGCTGAAAAATTTTAGTAGCATTAGCATAATCAATTAACATTTATGCTTGTGTTATTCACTGAAGTGCTGCTGTTAGTAGTGATTGCTACGTATTAACGAGTTTCGTCCACAGGCTCGGGCGAATGGTCTTCAGTCTTGCGTCATCATTATTCGGGTTCTGCGGGATCTCTGTCAGCGCGTACCTACTTGGGGCAGGATGCCCGACTGGGTCAGTTAGCCATGTTTGCTAACAATGATTTTAGCCATAGCTAATAATGGTTGAATTAAGTAATGTGTTGCATTTTCATTCACAAAGGCCATGGAGCTGCTTGTGGAAAAAGCCATTAGCAGTGCATCCGGTCCACTGAGTCCCGGAGAAGCTCTGCGGAGGGTCCTCGAATGCATCGCCACCGGGATTCTCCTGCCTGGTGAGCGGTGTTATTTTATCAGTGTTAGGGAACGTTACTTTTAAAAGTAATGCATTAACATATTGACTTACTTCCTAAAAAAGTGACTAATTGCACTAGTTACTTTTTATGGAAAGTAATGCATTGCGTTACTTTTGCGTTACTCTTTCTCATCTGGATTGGACTTGCTTGTATGTTTTTAATATAAAAAAAGTTTTATTTTTGGCATATGTAAAAGCCCTCGCACACCAAAGTGAAAGTGAAATACACTTTAGGCTGAAGGAAAAGTTAATTAATAACATTTCATTGTTGCAGGTGTGTGTCATATTCTAAGTTTGCATTTGACTGTTTTTATTCATTTTGAGGAATATTGAATCTGTTCTTGTGTAAGTGAGATGAATAAATACATGTTCATATTTAGTCTAAAACTACAAGTGTCATATCATGGATAAAACAAAATAACTGGCATTACTTACATAAAAAAGTATATTTTACTGTAAATTAAAAAGTAATGCATTATTAGTTACTTGGAAAAAAGTAATCTGATTACTTAAGTTACTTGTAATGTGTTACCCCAACACTGCATATTAATTTAAGATTTTCAGTTTTAATTTTAACTTTAGCTTAAATTCTAGTAATTAAGTCAATTTTCTAAGTTTTGTTTTTCTAAATTTTTCTGTTTAGCTGTAACTGACTGTTATTTCAGTTTTAGACATTTAAGTACTTTAACGTAAAGTTGCTTTTTGGCTAAATATTTATATTTTAGTTTATTTCAGCTTTATTTACATTAACAAAAATGATTTTTAGTAGTTTTAGTTGACTATAATGACAAATCTTGTTACTGATTTTACTACTAAGCAATTTTGTTTGTGTGCTTTTGTCATTTTTAGTATTTATAAAAAAAAAAAAAAAACATTTCTGTTTAGCTTTACTTTTTATCATGTTAAACTTATTTTTAGTTGAATGTCTTTTTTTTTTTTTTCAAACAAATATTTAGATTGTATTTTATTTCAGCTTTATTGCAAATGAACAAAACCGTTTTTTAACAGTTTTAGTTAACAACAACAACACAGGGGTAAAATGCATTATTATTATATGCCTTTATTAAATGTAGTTTCATTTTAGTAATTGTAGTACTTAAAAAAGAGAAAATAAAAAATATTATGGAAACTAACTGAAATTAAATAAGTAATGTAATATTCACATTTTATTTTATTTATGCTTTATTTTTTACAGCTGACAATTACAAAACTTGGATAAGATGCCATTTGAGACACAATTTTGAAATGTGTATTTGTCTTTTTATTTTTCTAAACATTTGTTTTGATTTTATTTATTAGTATTTAATTTACTACTGATTTTAATTCTTATTTAATTGCAGTTAGTTGCCAAAGCAACTAATGTTCACTTAAGTTTTATATTTTAAATGTAATGTTTTTTTTTTTTTTTCAGTTTCGTTTCAATGGTTTCAGTTTTAGGTAATAATAACACTGGGTGAGATACAGTAGTAGCCTTCCAACTATTAATAGACATCACAAATGCATCATCTGCAACACTTTTTGTAACCCGTTTACACCTATATTTAGACCTAAAACGGTCATTAACTGTCTGTCGCCCCTCAGATGGTCCAGGTCTTCTCGACCCGTGTGAGAAAGGTCAAACGGACGCTCTGGGAAGCATGTCCAAACAAGCTCGGGAAGACGTGACTGCTAGTGCCCAGGTACTAAACAGTTTAACTAACCCAAATTTCCATTTATTTTTATCTGTGCTATTTTAAAAGCGACATCTTTGTTTGATCTCCTCGTGTTTTTCAGCACGCACTACGACTGCTGGCTTTCCGCCAGATCCATAAGGTCCTCGGCATGGGCTCGCTGCCGGTCTCTAAGGCCGCAGCCCGAAACCGCAAGAGACGACGCGACGGCAGCGACACCGGCGAGGGAGAAGCCGACGGAAAGAAGGATAAAAAAGACGATTCTCACGACCCTTGAGACGTCTGCGTAGTCTTCGCAAGCTCTTATGTCTTTAGAAATGTATAAATATCACCCGAAGAGGAAAAATACAACACTTGATGGTTCCACTTTTCGAAAGGACAAGAGATGGAAAAAACATAGTCGTTCCCCTTTTATGATGCAATACATCTTTCTATTACATCTGAGCTGAAAATAGGCCCAAATGCTCCTGAAATGCAAGTCGCATCTTGTTTTCAGCGATCAGATGACGAGTGAACATCGCTACCGATCAGCGACCGATATATAATAAAAAGTTACTGAACGTTACATTAGCTCTATTAGGCACTTTGACATATTAATGGCACTTAATTAAAGCTTTAAACATCCCGACACAGGCCAGTCTTTTTTATGTTTACATTATATATATATATATATATTGTGGGGCCCAAAACTCTGAGTCTAAATTGACATTTTTCAGACGTTTTAACATGCAAATATACATGTTTTATTATTTTGAAGAATATAAAATGAACATTATAACATAAAATTAATAAGAAATATTTCTGTTTTTCATTGCAAATGAAATTTTGTGACAATGAAAATGAAATTAATTTAGTGACAATGAAATCTGACTTTTGGTCTCAGACTTTTGGATCCCACTGTATAAAACACAAAATATTTAGATATATTTATAAACATAATGAATTCTATTCTATATAATATTATTATAACGTATTATATAATAATATTATGTATGATGTTAATGCAAAATGATTAGTTTCGTTACTGTGTATCTTAAATTAAGTTTTTAATATAAGTAGTTACTAGTATTCACTAATAAGCTGTTTAAAAGCGACACGATTCAGCTTTGTGTGGTTCTTTATTAACCCGACACTGGATTTATACACTGTAAAAAAAACATTTGTTGAGTCAACTTAAAATAATGTTACAATGCCTTAAAGGTTTAGTCAACTTGAAATAAGTTGTACAAAGTGAATATTTGAGTTGACTAAACAAGCAGTTCAGTTTGTTAAACTTAAAAGCTGGTCTTGTTACCCAACTGCCTTAAAAATTTAAGTTGAATCAACTCAAACATCTAAGTTGTCACTTAGTACAACTTAACATTTCAAGTTGACTAAACTTTTTTTGTTGACTGAGCTTAAAATTTTAAGGCAGCTGGGTAACAATTTTAAGTTGACTCAGATTATTTTTTAGTGTAAATGTTTAGTTCAGTCAACTCAAATAAGTTTAGTCAACTTGAAATGTTAAGTTGTATGAAGTGAAAACTTAGATATGAGTTGACTAAGCAAACAATTTGGTTTGTTAAACCTAAAAGCTGGGCTTGTTACCCAGCTGTCTTAAATTAAGTTGAATCAACTCAAACATCTAAGTTGTCACTTAGTACAATTTAACAATTTAAGTTGACTAAACCTTTTTTTTTAATGAGTTGACTGAACTTAAAATTTTAAGACAGCTGGGTAACAATTTTAAGTTGACTCAAAAAATAATTTTTTAGTGTAAATGTTTAGTTCAGTCAACTCAAATAAGTTTAGTCAACTTGAAATGTTAAGTTGTACAAAGTGAAAACAGATATTCGAGTTGACTAAACAATCAATTTAGTTTGTTAAACTTAAAAGCTGGGCTTGTTACCCAGCTGTCTTAGATGTTGAGTTCATTCAACTTAAAATTTTAAGTTGTCACTTAGTACAACTTAACATTTCAAGTTGACTAAACTTTTTTGAGTTGACAAAACTTAAAATTTTAAGACAGCTGGGTAACAATTTTAAGTTGACTCAAATTATTTTTTAGTGTAAATGATTAGTTCAGTCAACTCAAATAAGTTTATTCAACTTGAAATGTTAAGTTGTACGAAGTGAAAACTTAGATATTTGAGTTGACTAAACAAACAATTTAGTTTAAACTTAAAAGCTGGGCTTGTTACCCAGTAGCCTTAAAAATTTAAGTTGTATCAACTCAAACATCTAAGTTGTCACTTAGTACAACTTAACATTTCAAGTTGACTAAACTTTTTTTTTTTTTTTGAGTTGACTGAACTTAAAATTTTAAGGCAGCAAGGTAACACTTTTAAGTTGACTCAAATTATTTTTTAGTGTAAATGTTTAGTTCAGTCTACCCAAATAAGTTTAGTCAACTTGAAATGTTAAGTTGTACTAAGTGAAAAAAGATATTTGAGTTGACTGAACAAACAATTTAGTTTGTTAAACTTAAAAGCTGGGCTTGTACCCAACGTTTTTTTTTTTTTGAGTTGACCGAACTTAAAATTTTAAGGCAGCCGGGTAACAATTTTAAGTTGACTCAACAAATTGTTTTTTTTTACAGCGTAAATGTTTAGGTATCAAATCTGTAACTGATGGAAGAAAAAAATAAATACATAAATAGACTTCTCTGCTATCATTATTTTTATTTGCATTCTGAATAATCGCTCATTTCACGGTGAGAAGCTGGCGTTTCGACAGGGTATCGAGCCGCGAATACGCAACGTAAAAAGTCTGTGGTTCTTCACACGTGCCTGCGGTAAAGATTTAAAGTACTTGAAATGCGAACGAGGAGGTGAATTTTCCGGTTCTTCATATTGCAATATAATATAATGTAATACCTCTCTATTCTTACATTTTTATATAAAAGAGTAAAATCTAACCTAGCGAGAGATGCGCAGTTTGCTAGAAAGATCACTTGTTAGTACATCGAATTGATTATTCATATCGCTTGGGTTTGCGTTCCGCCACTTGTTTTTACGTATAATGCAATCGTATCCCACCGTTTTTTAAATGTTCCTGCTGAGTGTTTGTTCTTGTTTCGTAGGACTGTGAATAATTATAGTGTGATCTTTCTTTCAGTTGGAATATCTGTGTAGTGCTGCTTAACTAAATAAATGGAGAAAACGATCAGACTACGCGGCCCGTCTGTGTGTGTTTTGACTTGAGTTGAGGCTTTTTTTGCCTTATGTTTTTGCCATCTTATATGGTCATAAATAGTGGTGGAAAAAACGTCAGAGCCGCGGTTCTGTGAATATCAAGAGGAAGTGAGTGAGTGAGTGAGTGTGTAATAAACCTCTGATGAGTGTGTCTCTGCTCACATGGAGTGACACCCGCAACATATCTCACAAACTCATACTGGTGAGTGAGAACTTTGTTTTTGTTTTTTAATTTATACAGCACTGGGTCTAGAAAGATGCTAGTTTAATGTTTAACTATATTGTGTATAAGGATTTTTATTTATGTTTCATAATCTTAATCTGTACTAAAAATATATGCACATGAAACATTTTTGAAACTACAAGCATTCGTGTGTATTTAAGGTGTAATTCATTTTCTTAATTTCAGCTGTTTTCAAGTGTCAATTAAGTTTTATTATTATTTTTTAAACATAGTTTTAGGGCCTTTTTAGGACCTTTTTCAGCATTTTAAATCACATTTTAGCTTTTTCCAGTCAAGGTTATGTTAAAGGGTAAACATTGTTTTGAATGTAGGTTTTTATTAATTTATTTTTTATGCTTTCATTGTTATTATTTTATAAATATCACTAATTTATTTTTTAACTATTTTAATCACCATGTAGGTTTTTATTTATTTTATTTATTTAATAATAATAATAATAATAATAATAATAATAATTATTATTATTATTATTATTTAATATTAATTATTGATATTAAATGATAGAATTAATGTGTGATGTTTTTTTTTTGTGATTTTCTTTATTTCAGTTGTAGTTACTGTAAGTGTTTCAAATACTGTTAGGACTGTTTTAGGACCATGTTCAACGTTTTAAATCACATTTGAGGTTTTTTTTCCACTCAAGGTTATGCAAAAAAAAGTTAACATTGTTTTGAATGCGGGTTTTTATTCGGGGGCGTGTTGGCGTCCATTTATGACTATTTTAATCACTTTCTGCAGTGTGGGTGTGACTTGATATTAATATAGCTATTAAATGAGAATTAATGTGATTTTTGTTTTGTTTTGTTTTGTCCATTTATGAGTATTTTAATCACTTTATGCGGGTGTGACACATTTGATTTGGTAAATTAATTTTTGGGCCTTTTGGTTACCTTTAACATGTATTTATGGTGGCTATGTGGCTTGGCATTAATTACTGCTATCAAGTTATAGAATTAATGTGTGTGTTTTTATTTATTTTATTTAGTTTTTCACATGTTCAAATAGTTTTGGGGGGCCATTTATGACTATTGTAATTACGGTTTCCGGTGCGGGTGTGATATTTTTTGATCACCTTCTAACATTTTGTTTTTTTCACGTTCTTGTTTGTGCCCACATAACATATTAAAAATGTCATTTAGATGAAGTATACCATTTTACACGACTGTAATATGCTAAAACAAAATGTCCGATCTTTTTAAGCGCTTTTTAACGCGGTTTCTTCATCAGGTTGAAAGTCTGAAGACCTTCAGATGTTTCTTGCTCAATAAACGCATGGCGATGGTAAGCTAAACATCATGCTAAATAATAGCCGACACCTCCAGAAGTTTTCACACTTCACTTCTTACTTACTTCTTCATTATTACTCTACTATTACTCCAGAAGAACTGGACGGCAGGTACGCAGTGCGTCGCCAAAAAGCAGCACTGCAAACCTAAAGCGGGTAAAATCGCGTATCACAAAGGCGACATCTTGACAGTCGTCGGACCCGGAACGGTAAAATATGCACCTTTCCTAAACGCATTCTCCCATATAAAGTCACCAGAGCTTGACTAAGGTTTGTTTTCAGAGGAAAGGAGAATACAGAGCCCGACATAACACGACGGGAGAGGAAGGACTGGTGTCGGGTTCGAATCTGAGAGAAAGGGAAGCCCTCCGTATCGACCCCAAATTAAGCCTCATGCCGTAAGTAAACACAAATCTTAAATTCTGAAGAACTGCGATGAGGAATAAACTGGTAATGTGGTGGTAGTTACTCCACAGAAGGACAGGATGTGGTTAGTTTATGTCAGCAGAGGATATTTTAGCCCTGACGTTGTTTAAAATCTTCACAGATGGTTTCACGGCAAAATATCCGGGCAGCAAGCCGTTGGCAAACTGAAGCCCGCGGAGGACGGGCTTTTCCTCGTACGGGAGTCGGTTCGGCATCCCGGTGACTTTGTGCTGTGCGTCTGCTTTAGTCAGAAGGTTTTCCACTATCGAGTCATCTTTAAAGACAACAAACTGTCCATCGATAACAAGCAGTTCTTCTACAATCTCATCGACATGATCGAGGTGCGTCAAGCGGCTAATTTTAGCGCGTTTCTTCATTTATCTCAGTTTTCCAGTGACACATCCGGGCTGTTCACGTCCTGTGGTTTTCAACGGGAAGTGAGAACTAGGTCTCTTTTGTGGTGAGCGACAGATGGTTTTGACCAGTTTTGGGGATTCAGAAGGGGTAATTTGTTTAAAAGTGGTTGTGGTGACAGTAATTTTTAAAAATGGTTTTTGCCACTTTTTTTGTTTAGCTTCAAGCATTTTTGCAGTCAAGAGGTCATGCAGTTTTAAAGGAGTCATCGGATGCCCATTTTCCACAAGTTGATATGATTCTTTAGGGTCTTGATGAAAAGTCTATAATATACTTTGGTTAAAGGGGTCATTGGATGCTAAGTTGACTTTTTCATGTTGTTTGAACATTAATGTGTGTTGGCAGTGTATGTACAAATCTACCCTATAATGATAAAAATCCATGCAGTGGTTTTTAATTAATCTGTAAAAATAATATCCCCTTTTTCAAATCACACCGACAGAGACCGCTCCCACGATAGTTGATTGACATGAGCGTTTTACTCAGATCAGCTGTAACAGTCCGACCTCTTTGTTTGGATGCCGGAGCAGGGATGTGAGTTAGACAAGAATATTTCCGACTGAGCGATTGAGGTGTTGTGCTGCCGGATGTAATAATAAACATAGTGGTCGTCATTTACTCCGGACATCTGAGCCGCTGAAGATGCAGTAGATTACGTTTGTTTGTGAAGGGAATGCGACTCCCGATCTACATATATCCGTCTATGTTCGCTCAAATCATTCATGATCCAGCTTCACTTACAGCAGAAGTGAGTATAAGGGTTTTTTTTATGAATCTTTGCGATCGCCTTTCCTAATAATGTACTAGTTAGCAAGTTTAGCGGCTAAACGTGTCTAAATGCGGCTAAAGTAAACAGGCTCGTCTCTCCACAGAGAGAAGAGAGGGGCGGGGCGAGCAGAGCTCATTAACATTTAAAGCAGCCTCGACCACAATAAGATGTTTTTTGTAGAGTTGATTTTGACAAGGTAAAAAGGGTGTTGTTTTACACAACCATTGAGAATTTTTAATCAAAGTATATTAGAGACTTTTCATTAAGACCCTAAAGAATCATATCAACTTGTGTAAAATGGGCATCCGATGACCCCTTTAAAAAAAAACTCAATTATAATACAAATATAAAGGTATAAATTCAATGTATAAATTAATTTATGGTTGTTAAAACTGTGAATATTATATAAATAAATATACCTAAACATTGATTTCATTTAAAATCTAAATCAATATAAATGCAAAAGGTGTTTTAAAGACACACATGACCTTTTTTTTTTTTTTTTTTTTTTTTTCCACTTTCATATTTTAGTCATGCAGTGTGAGCAAATTTTTTCCATTTATTTTAATCACATCTTTCACATCTGCCTATTAATAACAAACATGAAGATATAAATATAAAAATAAATTTATTGTTGTTAACAGTAAAAATAATGTAATATTAATTAAATATAAAAGTTTATTTCAATTTAAATATAAATATAAAAGGTATATTTTTTAAATATCACATTTTAAGTTTTTTTCACCATTTGTACACATTTTTTCTAAATTCATATTTTAGTTTGTTTGTTTATTTATTTATTTTAATCACGTCGTTAACATCTACCTATTAATATATAAATCTGAAAGACATATATAATATTGTAGATATAATACAAATATAAAGGCATAAATTCAATATATAAATTAATTTATTGTTGTTAAAAGTGTAAATAATGTAAATAATATAACATTAAATTTAAACATTTAAACATTAAAATTACATTTTTT